>NC_083763.1:79407732-79473888 GCF_963514075.1 Conger conger | reverse complement strand
CGCTAATCACCACCTACTCAGCATTTAGCCTAGCTGCAAACAGAAAAATTAAATTTAATCTAACCCGCACTCTACAAAACACAAACATTATCCAGGACTATAAAATTATCTCAGCATATAAAAGAAATAAAAATCTTAAAGATCATCTGGTAAGCAGCAAACTACCAGAAATTAATACTTTACCGACACAGGGCCCAATATTTTACAAACAAGCCACTACAGTCAGAAACACCACTACCAACACAACCTACATAATAAAACAAACACTAAATAAAAACACTAAAAACTGCATATATGCCATTAAGTGCAAACAATGTGGTATAATATATGTAGGAGAAACAGGGAACACAATTAAATGTAGACTAGCACAACATATATACAACATTAGAAATCACAGAGAGACAGACACACACCTGGTGGCTCATTTCCTTCACCATGGACTTGAGGCACTAGAAATATCGGGCCTTCAAATGAACAACAATTGGACACCGGAGGAGAGACGCAGGTTTGAGAAACACTGGATTCTCAAACTTAGCACTCTATTTCCAAGAGGACTAAATCAACGCACATAGAGCACCGACACAAGAGGGACCAAATTCTTCCTACTTAAAGGCTTCAGTACCCTGAATGGCCAGTGCAAACTTTTATTTCCCAAGAGGCCCTAATATGGGACAACTTGGGAAATAAAGATTTCTTACTTACCTAACCCTAACCCTAACCCTAACCCTAACCCTAACCCTAACCCTAACCCTAACCCTAACCCTAACCCTAACCCTAACCCTAACCCTAACCCTAACCCTAACCCTAACCCTAACCCTAACCCTAACCCTAACCCTAACCCTAACCCTAACCCTAACCCTAACCCTAACCCTAACCCTAACCCTAACCCTAACCCTAACCCTAACCCTAACCCTAACCCTAACCCTAACCCTAACCCTAACCCTAACCCTAACCCTAACCCTAACCCTAACCCTAACCCTAACCCTAACCCTAACCCTAACCCTAACCCTAACCCTAACCCTAACCCTAACCCTAACCCTAACCCTAACCCTAACCCTAACCCTAACCCTAACCCTAACCCTAACCCTAACCCTAACCCTAACCCTAACCCTAACCCTAACCCTAACCCTAACCCTAACCCTAACCCTAACCCTAACCCTAACCCTAACCCTAACCCTAACCCTAACCCTAACCCTAACCCTAACCCTAACCCTAACCCTAACCCTAACCCTAACCCTAACCCTAACCCTAACCCTAACCCTAACCCTAACCCTAACCCTAACCCTAACCCTAACCCTAACCCTAACCCTAACCCTAACCCTAACCCTAACCCTAACCCTAACCCTAACCCTAACCCTAACCCTAACCCTAACCCTAACCCTAACCCTAACCCTAACCCTAACCCTAACCCTAACCCTAACCCTAACCCTAACCCTAACCCTAACCCTAACCCTAACCCTAACCCTAACCCTAACCCTAACCCTAACCCTAACCCTAACCCTAACCCTAACCCTAACCCTAACCCTAACCCTAACCCTAACCCTAACCCTAACCCTAACCCTAACCCTAACCCTAACCCTAACCCTAACCCTAACCCTAACCCTAACCCTAACCCTAACCCTAACCCTAACCCTAACCCTAACCCTAACCCTAACCCTAACCCTAACCCTAACCCTAACCCTAACCCTAACCCTAACCCTAACCCTAACCCTAACCCTAACCCTAACCCTAACCCTAACCCTAACCCTAACCCTAACCCTAACCCTAACCCTAACCCTAACCCTAACCCTAACCCTAACCCTAACCCTAACCCTAACCCTAACCCTAACCCTAACCCTAACCCTAACCCTAACCCTAACCCTAACCCTAACCCTAACCCTAACCCTAACCCTAACCCTAACCCTAACCCTAACCCTAACCCTAACCCTAACCCTAACCCTAACCCTAACCCTAACCCTAACCCTAACCCTAACCCTAACCCTAACCCTAACCCTAACCCTAACCCTAACCCTAACCCTAACCCTAACCCTAACCCTAACCCTAACCCTAACCCTAACCCTAACCCTAACCCTAACCCTAACCCTAACCCTAACCCTAACCCTAACCCTAACCCTAACCCTAACCCTAACCCTAACCCTAACCCTAACCCTAACCCTAACCCTAACCCTAACCCTAACCCTAACCCTAACCCTAACCCTAACCCTAACCCTAACCCTAACCCTAACCCTAACCCTAACCCTAACCCTAACCCTAACCCTAACCCTAACCCTAACCCTAACCCTAACCCTAACCCTAACCCTAACCCTAACCCTAACCCTAACCCTAACCCTAACCCTAACCCTAACCCTAACCCTAACCCTAACCCTAACCCTAACCCTAACCCTAACCCTAACCCTAACCCTAACCCTAACCCTAACCCTAACCCTAACCCTAACCCTAACCCTAACCCTAACCCTAACCCTAACCCTAACCCTAACCCTAACCCTAACCCTAACCCTAACCCTAACCCTAACCCTAACCCTAACCCTAACCCTAACCCTAACCCTAACCCTAACCCTAACCCTAACCCTAACCCTAACCCTAACCCTAACCCTAACCCTAACCCTAACCCTAACCCTAACCCTAACCCTAACCCTAACCCTAACCCTAACCCTAACCCTAACCCTAACCCTAACCCTAACCCTAACCCTAACCCTAACCCTAACCCTAACCCTAACCCTAACCCTAACCCTAACCCTAACCCTAACCCTAACCCTAACCCTAACCCTAACCCTAACCCTAACCCTAACCCTAACCCTAACCCTAACCCTAACCCTAACCCTAACCCTAACCCTAACCCTAACCCTAACCCTAACCCTAACCCTAACCCTAACCCTAACCCTAACCCTAACCCTAACCCTAACCCTAACCCTAACCCTAACCCTAACCCTAACCCTAACCCTAACCCTAACCCTAACCCTAACCCTAACCCTAACCCTAACCCTAACCCTAACCCTAACCCTAACCCTAACCCTAACCCTAACCCTAACCCTAACCCTAACCCTAACCCTAACCCTAACCCTAACCCTAACCCTAACCCTAACCCTAACCCTAACCCTAACCCTAACCCTAACCCTAACCCTAACCCTAACCCTAACCCTAACCCTAACCCTAACCCTAACCCTAACCCTAACCCTAACCCTAACCCTAACCCTAACCCTAACCCTAACCCTAACCCTAACCCTAACCCTAACCCTAACCCTAACCCTAACCCTAACCCTAACCCTAACCCTAACCCTAACCCTAACCCTAACCCTAACCCTAACCCTAACCCTAACCCTAACCCTAACCCTAACCCTAACCCTAACCCTAACCCTAACCCTAACCCTAACCCTAACCCTAACCCTAACCCTAACCCTAACCCTAACCCTAACCCTAACCCTAACCCTAACCCTAACCCTAACCCTAACCCTAACCCTAACCCTAACCCTAACCCTAACCCTAACCCTAACCCTAACCCTAACCCTAACCCTAACCCTAACCCTAACCCTAACCCTAACCCTAACCCTAACCCTAACCCTAACCCTAACCCTAACCCTAACCCTAACCCTAACCCTAACCCTAACCCTAACCCTAACCCTAACCCTAACCCTAACCCTAACCCTAACCCTAACCCTAACCCTAACCCTAACCCTAACCCTAACCCTAACCCTAACCCTAACCCTAACCCTAACCCTAACCCTAACCCTAACCCTAACCCTAACCCTAACCCTAACCCTAACCCTAACCCTAACCCTAACCCTAACCCTAACCCTAACCCTAACCCTAACCCTAACCCTAACCCTAACCCTAACCCTAACCCTAACCCTAACCCTAACCCTAACCCTAACCCTAACCCTAACCCTAACCCTAACCCTAACCCTAACCCTAACCCTAACCCTAACCCTAACCCTAACCCTAACCCTAACCCTAACCCTAACCCTAACCCTAACCCTAACCCTAACCCTAACCCTAACCCTAACCCTAACCCTAACCCTAACCCTAACCCTAACCCTAACCCTAACCCTAACCCTAACCCTAACCCTAACCCTAACCCTAACCCTAACCCTAACCCTAACCCTAACCCTAACCCTAACCCTAACCCTAACCCTAACCCTAACCCTAACCCTAACCCTAACCCTAACCCTAACCCTAACCCTAACCCTAACCCTAACCCTAACCCTAACCCTAACCCTAACCCTAACCCTAACCCTAACCCTAACCCTAACCCTAACCCTAACCCTAACCCTAACCCTAACCCTAACCCTAACCCTAACCCTAACCCTAACCCTAACCCTAACCCTAACCCTAACCCTAACCCTAACCCTAACCCTAACCCTAACCCTAACCCTAACCCTAACCCTAACCCTAACCCTAACCCTAACCCTAACCCTAACCCTAACCCTAACCCTAACCCTAACCCTAACCCTAACCCTAACCCTAACCCTAACCCTAACCCTAACCCTAACCCTAACCCTAACCCTAACCCTAACCCTAACCCTAACCCTAACCCTAACCCTAACCCTAACCCTAACCCTAACCCTAACCCTAACCCTAACCCTAACCCTAACCCTAACCCTAACCCTAACCCTAACCCTAACCCTAACCCTAACCCTAACCCTAACCCTAACCCTAACCCTAACCCTAACCCTAACCCTAACCCTAACCCTAACCCTAACCCTAACCCTAACCCTAACCCTAACCCTAACCCTAACCCTAACCCTAACCCTAACCCTAACCCTAACCCTAACCCTAACCCTAACCCTAACCCTAACCCTAACCCTAACCCTAACCCTAACCCTAACCCTAACCCTAACCCTAACCCTAACCCTAACCCTAACCCTAACCCTAACCCTAACCCTAACCCTAACCCTAACCCTAACCCTAACCCTAACCCTAACCCTAACCCTAACCCTAACCCTAACCCTAACCCTAACCCTAACCCTAACCCTAACCCTAACCCTAACCCTAACCCTAACCCTAACCCTAACCCTAACCCTAACCCTAACCCTAACCCTAACCCTAACCCTAACCCTAACCCTAACCCTAACCCTAACCCTAACCCTAACCCTAACCCTAACCCTAACCCTAACCCTAACCCTAACCCTAACCCTAACCCTAACCCTAACCCTAACCCTAACCCTAACCCTAACCCTAACCCTAACCCTAACCCTAACCCTAACCCTAACCCTAACCCTAACCCTAACCCTAACCCTAACCCTAACCCTAACCCTAACCCTAACCCTAACCCTAACCCTAACCCTAACCCTAACCCTAACCCTAACCCTAACCCTAACCCTAACCCTAACCCTAACCCTAACCCTAACCCTAACCCTAACCCTAACCCTAACCCTAACCCTAACCCTAACCCTAACCCTAACCCTAACCCTAACCCTAACCCTAACCCTAACCCTAACCCTAACCCTAACCCTAACCCTAACCCTAACCCTAACCCTAACCCTAACCCTAACCCTAACCCTAACCCTAACCCTAACCCTAACCCTAACCCTAACCCTAACCCTAACCCTAACCCTAACCCTAACCCTAACCCTAACCCTAACCCTAACCCTAACCCTAACCCTAACCCTAACCCTAACCCTAACCCTAACCCTAACCCTAACCCTAACCCTAACCCTAACCCTAACCCTAACCCTAACCCTAACCCTAACCCTAACCCTAACCCTAACCCTAACCCTAACCCTAACCCTAACCCTAACCCTAACCCTAACCCTAACCCTAACCCTAACCCTAACCCTAACCCTAACCCTAACCCTAACCCTAACCCTAACCCTAACCCTAACCCTAACCCTAACCCTAACCCTAACCCTAACCCTAACCCTAACCCTAACCCTAACCCTAACCCTAACCCTAACCCTAACCCTAACCCTAACCCTAACCCTAACCCTAACCCTAACCCTAACCCTAACCCTAACCCTAACCCTAACCCTAACCCTAACCCTAACCCTAACCCTAACCCTAACCCTAACCCTAACCCTAACCCTAACCCTAACCCTAACCCTAACCCTAACCCTAACCCTAACCCTAACCCTAACCCTAACCCTAACCCTAACCCTAACCCTAACCCTAACCCTAACCCTAACCCTAACCCTAACCCTAACCCTAACCCTAACCCTAACCCTAACCCTAACCCTAACCCTAACCCTAACCCTAACCCTAACCCTAACCCTAACCCTAACCCTAACCCTAACCCTAACCCTAACCCTAACCCTAACCCTAACCCTAACCCTAACCCTAACCCTAACCCTAACCCTAACCCTAACCCTAACCCTAACCCTAACCCTAACCCTAACCCTAACCCTAACCCTAACCCTAACCCTAACCCTAACCCTAACCCTAACCCTAACCCTAACCCTAACCCTAACCCTAACCCTAACCCTAACCCTAACCCTAACCCTAACCCTAACCCTAACCCTAACCCTAACCCTAACCCTAACCCTAACCCTAACCCTAACCCTAACCCTAACCCTAACCCTAACCCTAACCCTAACCCTAACCCTAACCCTAACCCTAACCCTAACCCTAACCCTAACCCTAACCCTAACCCTAACCCTAACCCTAACCCTAACCCTAACCCTAACCCTAACCCTAACCCTAACCCTAACCCTAACCCTAACCCTAACCCTAACCCTAACCCTAACCCTAACCCTAACCCTAACCCTAACCCTAACCCTAACCCTAACCCTAACCCTAACCCTAACCCTAACCCTAACCCTAACCCTAACCCTAACCCTAACCCTAACCCTAACCCTAACCCTAACCCTAACCCTAACCCTAACCCTAACCCTAACCCTAACCCTAACCCTAACCCTAACCCTAACCCTAACCCTAACCCTAACCCTAACCCTAACCCTAACCCTAACCCTAACCCTAACCCTAACCCTAACCCTAACCCTAACCCTAACCCTAACCCTAACCCTAACCCTAACCCTAACCCTAACCCTAACCCTAACCCTAACCCTAACCCTAACCCTAACCCTAACCCTAACCCTAACCCTAACCCTAACCCTAACCCTAACCCTAACCCTAACCCTAACCCTAACCCTAACCCTAACCCTAACCCTAACCCTAACCCTAACCCTAACCCTAACCCTAACCCTAACCCTAACCCTAACCCTAACCCTAACCCTAACCCTAACCCTAACCCTAACCCTAACCCTAACCCTAACCCTAACCCTAACCCTAACCCTAACCCTAACCCTAACCCTAACCCTAACCCTAACCCTAACCCTAACCCTAACCCTAACCCTAACCCTAACCCTAACCCTAACCCTAACCCTAACCCTAACCCTAACCCTAACCCTAACCCTAACCCTAACCCTAACCCTAACCCTAACCCTAACCCTAACCCTAACCCTAACCCTAACCCTAACCCTAACCCTAACCCTAACCCTAACCCTAACCCTAACCCTAACCCTAACCCTAACCCTAACCCTAACCCTAACCCTAACCCTAACCCTAACCCTAACCCTAACCCTAACCCTAACCCTAACCCTAACCCTAACCCTAACCCTAACCCTAACCCTAACCCTAACCCTAACCCTAACCCTAACCCTAACCCTAACCCTAACCCTAACCCTAACCCTAACCCTAACCCTAACCCTAACCCTAACCCTAACCCTAACCCTAACCCTAACCCTAACCCTAACCCTAACCCTAACCCTAACCCTAACCCTAACCCTAACCCTAACCCTAACCCTAACCCTAACCCTAACCCTAACCCTAACCCTAACCCTAACCCTAACCCTAACCCTAACCCTAACCCTAACCCTAACCCTAAACCCTAACCCTAACCCTAACCCTAACCCTAACCCTAACCCTAACCCTAACCCCTAACCCTAACCCTAACCCTAACCCTAACCCTAACCCTAACCCTAACCCTGACCCCCACCCCCACCCTGACCCCAACCCCAACCCCAACCCCCACCCTAACCCTAACCCTACCCCTGAGCCCAACCCCCACCCCCACCCTAACCCTAACCCCACTCCCACTCCGACCCCTGACCTGAACCCTGCACCCACTCCCACCCCCCCACCCCACGCCACTGGAGTCGGAGTAGCGGAGGAAATCTTCTACCCGACCAGACACCCCCGAACAACCCGGAAGGTCCAGGAATGGACCATCAGAACCAGCAAACCGAACATAATCCTAGGGGACTCCAACCTCTCCAGGATCCAGTCCCACTCCAGGGGAGACCTCCAAATTGACAGCTACCCCGGAGCAACATTTTATCATATCGCAGGACTTCTGGAGAAAACCCAAGTGAATCCCAGAGTACAGAGAGTCATCCTGTCCACTGGGATTAACAACAAGGACCAGCACCCTAAAAAAACAGCAATAAAACAGCTGCAGACCATGCTGAGGATGACGAAAAACACCTTCCCGGCAGCAGAAATTTGGATCCCATTAATTAATTATTCCCAAAACCTGGAACCCCGCCAGAAATCCAATTTGGAGGAGATCAATAATCACATCCTCCGAAACATGCCACATGTTCCCAAGCTTCCGGAGGAGGACTTCCGCACTACACGGGACGACATCCACTGGACAGAGAGAACAGCTGGCAAGATGTTGGAACACTGGCTAAAACATTTAAACTGAGAATCCCCACAAACCCAAACACAAACAGGGAGGGGAATAAGAACATTATACTGCTGGCACAAAACTTTTCACCCACACCAAATCAAATTAGTTTACTGGACAAAGGCCTATCATTCGTACCGACGGCAAACATTAGAAAGAAACAAAAAGAAACCCTCAGAGGAGAAGCTCAGGAGTTTCACAGAAAGCTGAAACTAGCTGTCTTTTTTGAGGGATCAGAAAACACAGACAGAACACCCTTTATGGCCCGATCCAACTGGGAACCTAGGGAGAGCCAAATCCCGGGTACAATCACACAACTCATAAAAGACAACAACACCCTGATCAAGGCACTTAACCCCCAAACCCATCAAGACAAAAACAACCTCAGCAGAGGAGAGAGCCAAGCACTACATCAGCTGGCAAACAATAAACAAATTGTCATCAAACCAGCTGACAAGGGGAGTGCCATAGTAATCATGGACAGAACACAATACATTCAAGAAGCACACAGACAATTAAACAACACTACACACTATAAAAAATTAATTCGACCCATATATCTAGACACAGCACAAGAAATATATGACATTATACAGACACTATTAGAAAACAATTACATCACAAAAAAACAAAGTTTTTACCTAAGGGGGGAGGAAAATCCTAGACCAAGGATTTTTTACCTCCTCCCCAAAATACACAAACAGCCTCAGTCCTGGAGTGTACCATATGAAATCCCGGCAGGGAGACCTATTGTTTCAGACTGCAACAGCGAATCCTACAGGATCGCAGAATACATAGACTATTTCCTCACTCCACTGTCAACTAAACACAACAGTTACATAAAAGACACATACGACTTCATACGCATAGTTAAAAACACTAAAATAACACAGGACACCATTTTATTCACAATTGACATAGATAGTCTCTACACAAACATAAACACTGCAGCAGGGCTAACAGCTGTAAAACTCTGGATGGAGAAATACCCGGACGACAGCCGCCCGGATACATCTCTCCTACAACTGTTAGAAATCAGCCTGACAAAAAATGATTTTGAATTCAACAAAGAATTCTTTTTACAAATCAGCGGCACAGCGATGGGAAAAAAATTTGCACCGGCCTACGCGAACATTTACATGGCACACTGGGAGGAGACTGTTTTTCAAAAATGCCCCAAATTACCCACCAATTATTTTAGATACTTAGATGACATATGGGGAACATGGACACACAGTTTAGAGGACTTCAAACACTTTATACAAATCCTCAACACACACCATAGAATGATAACAGTTAAATACATCACGCATAACCAACAAATAGATTTCTTGGACACTACCACATACAAGGGACCCTCTTTTTCCCAAACACACACTTTAGACACTAAAGTTTTCTTTAAAGAGACTGACACACACACACTTTTACATAAAAACAGTCTCCACCCTAAACACACTTTCAAGGGCCTGATCAAATCACAATTGCTCAGGTTCAACAGGATTTGCACACAGATAATAGATTTTGAAGAGGCTACCCAGACCCTCTTCAAAGCATTAAAACCAAGGGGGTATTCCAGATCTTTCCTTAGACAGGTCCGGAAAACTTTCTTGACCACCAGACAACAAGACACGCGCAAAATCATTCCGCTAATCACCACCTACTCAGCATTTAGCCTAGCTGCAAACAGAAAAATTAAATTAAATCTAACCCGCACTCTACAGAACACAAACATTATCCAGGACTATAAAATTATCTCAGCATATAAAAGAAATAAAAATCTTAAAGACCACCTGGTAAGCAGCAAACTACCAGGAATTAATACTTTACCGACACAGGGCCCAATATTTTTCAAACAAGCCACTACAGTCAGAAACACCACTACCAACACAACCTACATAATAAAACAAACACTAAATAAAAACACTAAAAACTGCATATATGCCATTAAGTGCAAACAATGTGGTATAATATATGTAGGAGAAACAGGGAACACAATTAAATGTAGACTAGCACAACATATATACAACATTAGAAATCACAGAGAGACAGACACACACCTGGTGGCTCATTTCCTTCACCATGGACTTGAGGCACTAGAAATATCGGGCCTTCAAATGAACAACAATTGGACACCGGAGGAGAGACGCAGGTTTGAGAAACACTGGATTCTCAAACTTAGCACTCTATTTCCAAGAGGACTAAATCAACGCACATAGAGCACCGACACAAGAGGGACCAAATTCTTCCTACTTAAAGGCTTCAGTACCCTGAATGGCCAGTGCAAACTTTTATTTCCCAAGAGGCCCTAATATGGGACAACTTGGGAAATAAAGATTTCTTACTTACCTAACCCTAACCCTAACCCTAACCCTAACCCTAACCCTAACCCTAACCCTAACCTAACCCTAACCCTAACCCTAACCCTAACCCTAACCCTAACCCTAACCCTAACCCTAACCCTAACCCTAACCTAACCCTAACCCTAACCCTAACCCTAACCCTAACCCTAACCCTAACCCTAACCCTAACCCTAACCCTAACCCTAACCTAACCCTAACCCTAACCCTAACCCTAACCCTAACCCTAACCCTAACCCTAACCCTAACCCTAACCCTAACCCTAACCCCTAACCCTAACCCTAACCCTAACCCTAACCCTAACCCTAACCCTAACCCTAACCCCTAACCCTAACCCTAACCCTAACCCTAACCCTAACCCTAACCCTAACCCAAACCCATAAAGACAAAAACAACCTCAGCAGAGGAGAGAGCCAAGCACTACATCAGCTGGCAAACAATAAACAAATTGTCATCAAACCAGCTGACAAGGGGAGTGCCATAGTAATCATGGACAGAACACAATACATTCAAGAAGCACACAGACAATTAAACAACACTACACACTATAAAAAATTAATTCGACCCATATATCTAGACACAGCACAAGAAATATATGACATTATACAGACACTATTAGAAAACAATTACATCACAAAAAAACAAAGTTTTTACCTAAGGGGGGAGGAAAATCCTAGACCAAGGGTTTTTTACCTCCTCCCCAAAATACACAAACAGCCTCAGTCCTGGAGTGTACCATATGAGATCCCGGCAGGGAGACCTATTGTTTCAGACTGCAACAGCGAATCCTACAGGATCGCAGAATACATAGACTATTTCCTCACTCCACTGTCAACTAAACACAACAGTTACATAAAAGACACATACGACTTCATACGCATAGTTAAAAACACTAAAATAACACAGGACACCATTTTATTCACAATTGACATAGATAGTCTCTACACAAACATAAACACTGCAGCAGGGCTAACAGCTGTAAAACTCTGGATGGAGAAATACCCGGACGACAGCCGCCCGGATACATCTCTCCTACAACTGCTAGAAATCAACCTGACAAAAAATGATTTTGAATTCAACAAAGAATTCTTTTTACAAATCAGCGGCACAGCGATGGGTAAGAAATTTGCACCGGCCTACGCGAACATTTACATGGCACACTGGGAGGAGACTGTTTTTCAAAAATGCCCCAAATTACCCACCAATTATTTTAGATACTTAGATGACATATGGGGAACATGGACACACAGTTTAGAGGACTTCAAACACTTTATACAAATCCTCAACACACACCATAGAATGATAACAGTTAAATACATCACACATAACCAACAAATAGATTTCTTGGACACTACCACATACAAGGGACCCTCTTTTTCCCAAACACACACTTTAGACACTAAAGTTTTCTTTAAAGAGACTGACACACACACACTTTTACATAAAAACAGTCTCCACCCTAAACACACTTTCAAGGGCCTGATCAAATCACAATTGCTCAGGTTCAACAGGATTTGCACACAGGTAATAGATTTTGAAGAGGCTACCCAGACCCTCTTCAATGCATTAAAACCAAGGGGGTATTCCAGATCTTTCCTTAGACAGGTCCGGAAAACTTTCTTAACCACCAGACAACAAGACACGCGCAAAATCATTCCGCTAATCACCACTGTAGGGACTACAACTTCCACATTCCCACAGGAGAATTCTGCGACGTCCACCACGAATGACGTCTAACTTGGTTCAGCCAATCCCGTAATGGCGGGAGCAATAAACGGTCCCGTATAAGAGCAAGACACGTTCTTGGGATCTCTCTTCTGCTTCTTCTGTTCTTCTGCTTGTTCTCTTCGACGCACCCCTTTTGGCCAGTCGCTTCAGCTCATCTGCTCCGAGACTCGGACAGAGGCTGAATGCTGCACAGCGCACTACCAGGCCTACGGACACACCCAGTTACCTCGCGGTAACTACGTGGCCTATAGTGAGTGGAAATTGTTGTACGCGGAACGCTACATCAGTTTACTCCTGCAAAGCTCACAACAACGAAACAGCAACGAACTTTTACACCTGGAAAAGGACCAGCGGATCAGACGACAACGCGCTGCTAAGACGGGAACACCCCAGCCTGCGCATCTCTCCCGGACACCATTCACAGCACCATCGCCGCTTCTACAAGGACAGCATGTCTTTTGGACCCAGCAATGCGTATGGACTCAGTAAGAAAACAAACATTCAGGCATAGCCAGTGTTTAGTTTAGTCTTAACTGTTTTTGTGAATCTGTGTTTCAATATTTACCATCCAACCATTGTAATGTGTTTGGTTAGCTACATATATATGTACGTGAATTGATTCGCCGTCTTTTGCGCATATATAGAGTAAAACTACGCAAGTAGTCCCTTCTCACAGCTAACCCCAACTCATTACCACACCCAGAACTCTAGCGACACGCGCGCTTGCGCGCGCCACACACACGCACACACACATACCCAACTAAATTTCCTTACTAACTTCCCGTTAGTTTATCTGTTATGTGTTTGTATGTTTGTTTAATAAATATATTTTATTAAACCCCGGTGTCCGTTTTGGAATCGCATAGACATGAGAGCCGAGTTAAAGCAGTCTTTCGAAGAACTTCCAACCTTCAGGTTATCGGTATGTTCAATCATTAATATTGGTTATTTTAATTAATTGAAATACTATATTTGTGGTTGGATATTTCTGATAACAGTAATTTTATGAGACTGATTACTTTTCGCAGTTATACTGCAACACAACGTTTAACTGGCGCCCCGGTTTCGTAGAGAGTAAAATCCCTGCGTTATTTGGCGGCCCGTGCAAGGACCCTACATAATTTGGAGTCCCGTGCGAGGACCCCTACATATTTTGGTGCCCCGTGTGAGGAAGACTAGCTTTGGCTCAAATTTCATGTCTTGTGACTTCATAACGAATTCCCCATCCTAATTTGGAGCTCTGCGTGAGAAAGACGAGCTTTGGCTCATGTCACGTGCCTCCAGAACGAATTCTCGGCATTCTTTCTCAGCTAAATTGCCACCAGTGCAATTTTTTGAAAATACCGCTAGATGTCACCCTTGTACCATTTTTGAAAGCCTGCATGAGCCGCTTTCTCAATATACTGCCCCCTCGTGTAACATTGTGGCGTTACATTCGTAATCTTACACGGTAGTTTGTTGATTGGCATTTACCTTCCGGTATAATACGTATTATCAATAATAGTATTATTAGCCGCACTGTATTATTAATTATAATTACTTGGTCAAAGTAATTTTAATAATTAATTGAATTTTACATTTAAATCCAAATTTAATTGTAATTTCAACCAATCACATTCTGGTATTTAGGATTAATGTGATCAGCATCACAGTTCCTATTTTACGGTCTGAATATCCGCCATATGTTTGTTCATTTTGCTGTTGTTGCATTGCAGTACCGCTAGTGCAACTCGAGTCCCTGTGTGATGCTATAGCTACCTTGTACTATAGTTATAGAGAATATTCAAAGAGCGTTTTAAATTCTTTATCCTTCATCACAACTTGTATGTTGGATTGTGATATTGGGAAACAATTCATTGCCAACTGTTAGGAGCTCAAGGCCCTTGTCAAATTGTTAACTTCAAGAGTACCCTCTTAAGTTACTGATTTTAGCTTTTAGCTTTATTTGGCTTGAGATATGGAACCCATATCTATTGATGAGTACCTTTCCTTTTTAGCCCAAGGTTTAGCACCTGGCTACATAGCTTTCCTGAATCAGATGAACCTCACTGATTGTAGGAAAGAAATGTTCTCATTAATCAACGAGAAAGGTCACTCCCCCAACCATTCAAAAGACCCAATTCTAAGTTGTCTGGTCTTGAATTTTGCCAGACAGATTAGTCTTGCTCTTCAGAGCAACAAAAACTTAGACTCAGAGATGGCATACCTCAGAGGACAACACACCAGTGTTTTACTTGAGCTTCAAACTGTTGGCAAGAAAGCAGTACAATACTTACGTGATCTGCATTCAGCCGAATCAGATCTTTGTTCCTACAGAGAGGAATTATTTCAGTTGAAGAGTGGATGCCACAAGCTACCACATCCACTCTCTTCTGTAAGCCTGCTTTCTCAGGCTTGCCCAACTCCAACTTCTCCCACTTCCTCCTTACACCACAAGGCAGGGGAAGGGGGGTCACAAATTGATTCGGGTTTGTCAGATCCCGGTTCCACAGCTTGCTCTGATGGAGACTCGTCAGTCTCCTCAGATTGCAGTGCTGTTGACCACCCATGCAATGGTTTGCCCACCTCTTCCCTGGAGAGGGAAAGGGGGGATTCCGTCCCAACGGTGGTCCATCTCCGCAAGGGAGAAACAGTCAGGCAAGTACAGGACTGCACCTTCCATGCCCACCCCTCTCATGAGGAGGTCAGGGAACCCTCCCGTGGACACGGTAGAGGAGATCTAACGTTATTAATTGGGCACACAAAAAGCAACGCTAATCCCGCTAGCTTTCCCTTTATAACTGAGAGGATAGGTGACAGCTCTGTTCAGTACACTGACAGCGACAATTCATCTTCTGCCAACCATTGTGAGAATGACTGTTTTGTAGCTCCACCCCCTAAACCAAACCGAGGACGTCGAGCTCCGCATGAAACGCATTCACATTCAAATGTGATTTCAGTCTCTCCTTCTCCAAACAGGCAGACGAGTGCAACTTCACAGGGTCTTCGCTTTGAGGAGCTAGAGGCCATGGCGAAGTATGTCCACACATTTGACCCCAAGGACTCCAAATTTAACATTCAGAGTTACTTGAGAGAAGTTGACTACTGTCTCTCGGATCTGCCCAGGGCAACCGATCGAGAAAAGGTACGACTGGTATGGAAAACCTCTACCAGAAAGATCCATACATTTATGGAACAACTTCCACCACAGGTTCGTTCCAGCTATCCCAAGGTTTGTGAAGCATTGGTAGCTGAGTACCTGCCACGGTTTGATCAGGCCACAGCCATGATCAAATCTGTGGAGGTTAAACATAGCCGTACAGAACGACCAAAAGACTTTTACCAACGTCTTAAACATGCTTTTTTCCAGGGCAGAAACGGACCAGGCTTAGATGAAGATCAAGCCTTCAAATCCCTTTTTGTGCACAACCTGCACCCCTGTGTCCGAACTCATGTTTCACTGTTTTCAAGGGGCCAACACTCAGCCCTTGAATTAAGAAATGAAGCCCAAATGGTCTGGGACACTTTAAGGATTGTGCCCAGGAACGAGGTATTGGAAACAGCTAAGCACGTTGTTCCAACCAAGCCTGCCGGCACTTCCCAAGTTGCCCCATTAAAATCTAATGGCTCAAAACAACGGCATGTGAGTAAGTTCCCGGTTAAGAGCCACCATGGTCGCTTCTCACACTCTGATTCCAGCCGGAATTGGAGAGAAGACCGACCCGGTAGGCCCAAGCCTCAGAGTCACCAGCATGACTCTGATAGGGAAGATACCTTGTCTGAAGAGAGCTTCTTCAGTTCCTCTGAGGACAACTAAAGCCTCTAACTTTTGTTCAGTAGTGTGTATGCCTTGAGTAACCACTCCAAAGAGCTATCTGGTCTTGTTCAACCTCCATCAAAAGACGTTGAATAAGACTGATCTATAGCCGTGGTCTCCTCACAGGCAGACTCCCAGCTGATGCTTTGACCACTTTCTTTTGCACACCTTTCCTACCAAAGGGGGGTGGCAAAATAAACTGGTAGTTTATAGCAGCCACTTAGATTTGCATGTAGCAGCAGCAAACGCAGATCGTAAGTAGGTACTGTAGAGTTAAATCCGACACCTGTTATAACTCGTAAACGTTCATTGCTTCTTTCTACACCTACTGAACCATCGTAAAGTATTGCATGTAGAAACTACAGTGTAATCTTTACAAGTATATTGCCACACCCCAGTGTGCCTTACTCCACCTCTTCCCCAAGCAAGACAAGACCACTTGTGAGCTTACCACATCATTTAGAAATGAGACCACCTCTCCATTTCCTTCCTGATGACACAGCCATAAGGTTAAGCTTGGATACAGAAAGCTGCCCTAATTTGAAAATGCCCCCACATATTTCAGATGACAACCCTCATCAGCAACCTGACTGTAGGGACTAGAACAATTGGTCAGTCTGAACAAGACTTCCAAAAAGGCTACAGCCTCTCCATCCTAGACCCCTACATCATCTGAACATTTTCATGGCTGGGTCATTCCTGTTGGTGCTCCACCTTCTGGACACCATCCAATAACTAACAAAACACCTGAACTAACAAAACGACTAACCCTTTCACCAAGGTTTCTCATGTTTTGTGACAATGTATTCACTGTTCGACCTTAGTGTTTCACATTGTTTGTATCATGTGTTTTAGACCAGTTTAGTTAATTGTTGATAAATGCCTGGATGTTTGTCAGTCAATTGTGAACTGTGTTACCGACCCAATGTACTTGACCTGTGGACTGTGAACTGACTTTTGTGCTCTCGAGGAACACTGGCTTCAGCCGCATCCTGAGACCACAGGGGGGATGTAGGGACTACAACTTCCACATTCCCACAGTAGAATTCTGCGACGTCCACCACGAATGACGTCTAACTTGGTTCAGCCAATCCCGTAATGGCGGGAGCAATAAACGGTCCCGTATAAGAGCAAGACACGTTCTTGGGATCTCTCTTCTGCTTCTTCTGTTCTTCTGCTTGTTCTCTTCGACGCACCCCTTTTGGCCAGTCGCTTCAGCTCATCTGCTCCGAGACTCGGACAGAGGCTGAATGCTGCACAGCGCACTACCAGGCCTACGGACACACCCAGTTACCTCGCGGTAACTACGTGGCCTATAGTGAGTGGAAATTGTTGTACGCGGAACGCTACATCAGTTTACTCCTGCAAAGCTCACAACAACGAAACAGCAACGAACTTTTACACCTGGAAAAGGACCAGCGGATCAGACGACAACGCGCTGCTAAGACGGGAACACCCCAGCCTGCGCATCTCTCCCGGACACCATTCACAGCACCATCGCCGCTTCTACAAGGACAGCATGTCTTTTGGACCCAGCAATGCGTATGGACTCAGTAAGAAAACAAACATTCAGGCATAGCCAGTGTTTAGTTTAGTCTTAACTGTTTTTGTGAATCTGTGTTTCAATATTTACCATCCAACCATTGTAATGTGTTTGGTTAGCTACATATATATGTACGTGAATTGATTCGCCGTCTTTTGCGCATATATAGAGTAAAACTACGCAAGTAGTCCCTTCTCACAGCTAACCCCAACTCATTACCACACCCAGAACTCTAGCGACACGCGCGCTTGCGCGCGCCACACACACGCACACACACATACCCAACTAAATTTCCTTACTAACTTCCCGTTAGTTTATCTGTTATGTGTTTGTATGTTTGTTTAATAAATATATTTTATTAAACCCCGGTGTCCGTTTTGGAATCGCATAGACATGAGAGCCGAGTTAAAGCAGTCTTTCGAAGAACTTCCAACCTTCAGGTTATCGGTATGTTCAATCATTAATATTGGTTATTTTAATTAATTGAAATACTATATTTGTGGTTGGATATTTCTGATAACAGTAATTTTATGAGACTGATTACTTTTCGCAGTTATACTGCAACACAACGTTTAACTGGCGCCCCGGTTTCGTAGAGAGTAAAATCCCTGCGTTATTTGGCGGCCCGTGCAAGGACCCTACATAATTTGGAGTCCCGTGCGAGGACCCCTACATATTTTGGTGCCCCGTGTGAGGAAGACTAGCTTTGGCTCAAATTTCATGTCTTGTGACTTCATAACGAATTCCCCATCCTAATTTGGAGCTCTGCGTGAGAAAGACGAGCTTTGGCTCATGTCACGTGCCTCCAGAACGAATTCTCGGCATTCTTTCTCAGCTAAATTGCCACCAGTGCAATTTTTTGAAAATACCGCTAGATGTCACCCTTGTACCATTTTTGAAAGCCTGCATGAGCCGCTTTCTCAATATACTGCCCCCTCGTGTAACATTGTGGCGTTACATTCGTAATCTTACACGGTAGTTTGTTGATTGGCATTTACCTTCCGGTATAATACGTATTATCAATAATAGTATTATTAGCCGCACTGTATTATTAATTATAATTACTTGGTCAAAGTAATTTTAATAATTAATTGAATTTTACATTTAAATCCAAATTTAATTGTAATTTCAACCAATCACATTCTGGTATTTAGGATTAATGTGATCAGCATCACAGTTCCTATTTTACGGTCTGAATATCCGCCATATGTTTGTTCATTTTGCTGTTGTTGCATTGCAGTACCGCTAGTGCAACTCGAGTCCCTGTGTGATGCTATAGCTACCTTGTACTATAGTTATAGAGAATATTCAAAGAGCGTTTTAAATTCTTTATCCTTCATCACAACTTGTATGTTGGATTGTGATATTGGGAAACAATTCATTGCCAACTGTTAGGAGCTCAAGGCCCTTGTCAAATTGTTAACTTCAAGAGTACCCTCTTAAGTTACTGATTTTAGCTTTTAGCTTTATTTGGCTTGAGATATGGAACCCATATCTATTGATGAGTACCTTTCCTTTTTAGCCCAAGGTTTAGCACCTGGCTACATAGCTTTCCTGAATCAGATGAACCTCACTGATTGTAGGAAAGAAATGTTCTCATTAATCAACGAGAAAGGTCACTCCCCCAACCATTCAAAAGACCCAATTCTAAGTTGTCTGGTCTTGAATTTTGCCAGACAGATTAGTCTTGCCCTTCAGAGCAACAAAAACTTAGACTCAGAGATGGCATACCTCAGAGGACAACACACCAGTGTTTTACTTGAGCTTCAAACTGTTGGCAAGAAAGCAGTACAATACTTACGTGATCTGCATTCAGCCGAATCAGATCTTTGTTCCTACAGAGAGGAATTATTTCAGTTGAAGAGTGGATGCCACAAGCTACCACATCCACTCTCTTCTGTAAGCCTGCTTTCTCAGGCTTGCCCAACTCCAACTTCTCCCACTTCCTCCTTACACCACAAGGCAGGGGAAGGGGGGTCACAAATTGATTCGGGTTTGTCAGATCCCGGTTCCACAGCTTGCTCTGATGGAGACTCGTCAGTCTCCTCAGATTGCAGTGCTGTTGACCACCCATGCAATGGTTTGCCCACCTCTTCCCTGGAGAGGGAAAGGGGGGATTCCGTCCCAACGGTGGTCCATCTCCGCAAGGGAGAAACAGTCAGGCAAGTACAGGACTGCACCTTCCATGCCCACCCCTCTCATGAGGAGGTCAGGGAACCCTCCCGTGGACACGGTAGAGGAGATCTAACGTTATTAATTGGGCACACAAAAAGCAACGCTAATCCCGCTAGCTTTCCCTTTATAACTGAGAGGATAGGTGACAGCTCTGTTCAGTACACTGACAGCGACAATTCATCTTCTGCCAACCATTGTGAGAATGACTGTTTTGTAGCTCCACCCCCTAAACCAAACCGAGGACGTCGAGCTCCGCATGAAACGCATTCACATTCAAATGTGATTTCAGTCTCTCCTTCTCCAAACAGGCAGACGAGTGCAACTTCACAGGGTCTTCGCTTTGAGGAGCTAGAGGCCATGGCGAAGTATGTCCACACATTTGACCCCAAGGACTCCAAATTTAACATTCAGAGTTACTTGAGAGAAGTTGACTACTGTCTCTCGGATCTGCCCAGGGCAACCGATCGAGAAAAGGTACGACTGGTATGGAAAACCTCTACCAGAAAGATCCATACATTTATGGAACAACTTCCACCACAGGTTCGTTCCAGCTATCCCAAGGTTTGTGAAGCATTGGTAGCTGAGTACCTGCCACGGTTTGATCAGGCCACAGCCATGATCAAATCTGTGGAGGTTAAACATAGCCGTACAGAACGACCAAAAGACTTTTACCAACGTCTTAAACATGCTTTTTTCCAGGGCAGAAACGGACCAGGCTTAGATGAAGATCAAGCCTTCAAATCCCTTTTTGTGCACAACCTGCACCCCTGTGTCCGAACTCATGTTTCACTGTTTTCAAGGGGCCAACACTCAGCCCTTGAATTAAGAAATGAAGCCCAAATGGTCTGGGACACTTTAAGGATTGTGCCCAGGAACGAGGTATTGGAAACAGCTAAGCACGTTGTTCCAACCAAGCCTGCCGGCACTTCCCAAGTTGCCCCATTAAAATCTAATGGCTCAAAACAACGGCATGTGAGTAAGTTCCCGGTTAAGAGCCACCATGGTCGCTTCTCACACTCTGATTCCAGCCGGAATTGGAGAGAAGACCGACCCGGTAGGCCCAAGCCTCAGAGTCACCAGCATGACTCTGATAGGGAAGATACCTTGTCTGAAGAGAGCTTCTTCAGTTCCTCTGAGGACAACTAAAGCCTCTAACTTTTGTTCAGTAGTGTGTATGCCTTGAGTAACCACTCCAAAGAGCTATCTGGTCTTGTTCAACCTCCATCAAAAGACGTTGAATAAGACTGATCTATAGCCGTGGTCTCCTCACAGGCAGACTCCCAGCTGATGCTTTGACCACTTTCTTTTGCACACCTTTCCTACCAAAGGGGGGTGGCAAAATAAACTGGTAGTTTATAGCAGCCACTTAGATTTGCATGTAGCAGCAGCAAACGCAGATCGTAAGTAGGTACTGTAGAGTTAAATCCGACACCTGTTATAACTCGTAAACGTTCATTGCTTCTTTCTACACCTACTGAACCATCGTAAAGTATTGCATGTAGAAACTACAGTGTAATCTTTACAAGTATATTGCCACACCCCAGTGTGCCTTACTCCACCTCTTCCCCAAGCAAGACAAGACCACTTGTGAGCTTACCACATCATTTAGAAATGAGACCACCTCTCCATTTCCTTCCTGATGACACAGCCATAAGGTTAAGCTTGGATACAGAAAGCTGCCCTAATTTGAAAATGCCCCCACATATTTCAGATGACAACCCTCATCAGCAACCTGACTGTAGGGACTAGAACAATTGGTCAGTCTGAACAAGACTTCCAAAAAGGCTACAGCCTCTCCATCCTAGACCCCTACATCATCTGAACATTTTCATGGCTGGGTCATTCCTGTTGGTGCTCCACCTTCTGGACACCATCCAATAACTAACAAAACACCTGAACTAACAAAACGACTAACCCTTTCACCAAGGTTTCTCATGTTTTGTGACAATGTATTCACTGTTCGACCTTAGTGTTTCACATTGTTTGTATCATGTGTTTTAGACCAGTTTAGTTAATTGTTGATAAATGCCTGGATGTTTGTCAGTCAATTGTGAACTGTGTTACCGACCCAATGTACTTGACCTGTGGACTGTGAACTGACTTTTGTGCTCTCGAGGAACACTGGCTTCAGCCGCATCCTGAGACCACAGGGGGGATGTAGGGACTACAACTTCCACATTCCCACAGTAGAATTCTGCGACGTCCACCACGAATGACGTCTAACTTGGTTCAGCCAATCCCGTAATGGCGGGAGCAATAAACGGTCCCGTATAAGAGCAAGACACGTTCTTGGGATCTCTCTTCTGCTTCTTCTGTTCTTCTGCTTGTTCTCTTCGACGCACCCCTTTTGGCCAGTCGCTTCAGCTCATCTGCTCCGAGACTCGGACAGAGGCTGAATGCTGCACAGCGCACTACCAGGCCTACGGACACACCCAGTTACCTCGCGGTAACTACGTGGCCTATAGTGAGTGGAAATTGTTGTACGCGGAACGCTACATCAGTTTACTCCTGCAAAGCTCACAACAACGAAACAGCAACGAACTTTTACACCTGGAAAAGGACCAGCGGATCAGACGACAACGCGCTGCTAAGACGGGAACACCCCAGCCTGCGCATCTCTCCCGGACACCATTCACAGCACCATCGCCGCTTCTACAAGGACAGCATGTCTTTTGGACCCAGCAATGCGTATGGACTCAGTAAGAAAACAAACATTCAGGCATAGCCAGTGTTTAGTTTAGTCTTAACTGTTTTTGTGAATCTGTGTTTCAATATTTACCATCCAACCATTGTAATGTGTTTGGTTAGCTACATATATATGTACGTGAATTGATTCGCCGTCTTTTGCGCATATATAGAGTAAAACTACGCAAGTAGTCCCTTCTCACAGCTAACCCCAACTCATTACCACACCCAGAACTCTAGCGACACGCGCGCTTGCGCGCGCCACACACACGCACACACACATACCCAACTAAATTTCCTTACTAACTTCCCGTTAGTTTATCTGTTATGTGTTTGTATGTTTGTTTAATAAATATATTTTATTAAACCCCGGTGTCCGTTTTGGAATCGCATAGACATGAGAGCCGAGTTAAAGCAGTCTTTCGAAGAACTTCCAACCTTCAGGTTATCGGTATGTTCAATCATTAATATTGGTTATTTTAATTAATTGAAATACTATATTTGTGGTTGGATATTTCTGATAACAGTAATTTTATGAGACTGATTACTTTTCGCAGTTATACTGCAACACAACGTTTAACTGGCGCCCCGGTTTCGTAGAGAATAAAATCCCTGCGTTATTTGGCGGCCCGTGCAAGGACCCTACATAATTTGGAGTCCCGTGCGAGGACCCCTACACCACCTACTCAGCATTTAGCCTAGCTGCAAACAGAAAAATTCAATTAAATCTAACCCGCACTCTACAGAACACAAACATTATCCAGGAATATAAAATTATCTCAGCATATAAAAGAAATAAAAATCTTAAAGATCATCTGGTAAGCAGCAAACTACCAGAAATTAATACTTTACCGACACAGGGCCCAATATTTTACAAACAAGCCACTACAGTCAGAAACACCACTACCAACACAACCTACATAATAAAACAAACACTAAATAAAAACACTAAAAACTGCACATATGCCATTAAGTGCAAACAATGTGGTATAATATATGTAGGAGAAACAGGGAACACAATTAAATGTAGACTAGCACAACATATATACAACATTAGAAATCACAGAGAGACAGACACACACCTGGTGGCTCATTTCCTTCACCATGGACTTGAGGCACTAGAAATATCGGGCCTTCAAATGAACAACAATTGGACACCGGAGGAGAGACGCAGGTTTGAGAAACACTGGATTCTCAAACTTAGCAATCTATTTCCAAGAGGACTAAATCAACGCACATAGAGCACCGACACAAGAGGGACCAAATTCTTCCTACTTAAAGGCTTCAGTACCCTGAATGGCCAGTGCAAACTTTTATTTCCCAAGAGGCCCTAATATGGGACAACTTGGGAAATAAAGATTTCTTACTTACCTAACCCTAACCCTAACCCTAACCCTAACCCTAACCCTAACCCCTAACCCTAACCCTAACCCTAACCCTAACCTTTTTTTTTTTTTTTTTTAGAAATAAAATATCCATCTCGGTCCTATTTTAAAGAGTAGAACAGGTTCTCTGTATTGTTCCCATTTCAAGGAGTACAACAGGCCACTGAGGTGACTCGTCTTTGAAAAAGGCTTCATACGCCAGCGGACAAGTGCCTGGACATGGGCGGATGCTCTGCGTGAGGTGTGGTATGCTTGTGTGGCCCACTGGTGGGCCAGTAGCTGGCCATCGTCCCTCTGATCAAATAAACCCCAATTTCAAAGAGCAAGGGCTCATTTTTGGATGGTTGTTTGCTTTAGACTTGCAACTTGGCACTTTTTTCCCCCTCCGTTGATTGATGCAAATGTTTCTTTGTGCACTGCACACCACCTTGAGTGTATATTGTAAATAAAACATTAAATGAGACGAATCGCTGTTGTCTGTTACTCTGACGACACTGAGTATCACGAGGGTATCTCCTAATATTTTGTGACTGTTCATATATCCAGGTCTAGCAAACTCGAATTCAGTTCTTGAGAATGTTTTGCTACTCATTGTCCAATTTCATTTCTTTTCCAGGCAGAAATTTTATTTGATAGTACAAAATGCAGAAAGGGAGCACCGTTGTGATTTTTAAAAATGATTATATTATTATTAATAATAATAATGATAATACAAATATGGCACAACTCGTTCACAGCAGAACATGGAGAAATGTCATGAGTACAAGAGATGGACGTGAATGGGGACCTACTTGTTGCTGCAACTAAATTCGGCAATTGTTCCAACAGTAGATAATAAACTGCCATCAAACAAAACAAGGACTGATTTGCACGTCCTCAAACTTAAACTGGAGCTATGCTGACGCCTAGTGTTAAAGCTGAGCGTTTTTCTGCTGTTCAATATGTATGAAAATATATTTTTCACTGGCTTCTAGAGTGACTGCTATCGCGGTCACATGAGAATGATCACTGGTCTGATATTTTAATCACATAAATAAGTAGAATAAATAGAGCATGCCCATGGGAGGCATGTGTCCTGGTCTAAGATGTTCGCAGTGTCATGGTCCAAGCTGATGTCCTGCAGCGCCCGGCCCGTCTGCGACTGAGGTTCCCTGCAATGTGAGGCTGTGCACACAGGAAAAACATGCTTATCACAAGATTTATGAACATGCTATGTGACACAGAGTATTTAAAGATAATAATAATAATAATAATAATAACAATAACAATAATAATAATAATAATTAATTTAACTTCACAGGGGCTACCAAGATGTAGTAGTTGACAGACCTAACCACAGCTAGCTAGCTACACTATACCACTGAAATGACTCACTTTTTAAAACATTTCGACAGAAATGATTAAATTGGGGGAGTAATTAGGCTGCATTATTCGTATAGTCACACGCTGAAACGAGGTATGGAGGTAGGTAGGTAGATAGCCAAGCAGCTATCCGCCTTGCAAGCCAGAGAATATTACGTTTTGTAATTAAAACGAAATGTGCGACATGCCAGCTTTGTCTTACGATATATTTCTAATGTAAAAATACATACATGATGTGTTTATACAGCTGGAAAGTTCTTTCATTCATTCGTTCTGTGTATTAACAGCAACGATAAACGTATTGAACAGCGCGAAAGCCAACTAGCTAGCCTGCTCTGACCATCACTAACATTAAAATATAAATGATTCTTCTCATTTTAATATAAATTTCATTAGAAAACGCATTGAAAGCTTACCTTTCACCGATGCGGGAGCAATGGCCGACGCGCCGATTTGAGTCAAAACGGAGGAAGAGCTACAATTGGCCGGCTAAACACGTGATGAATTTGGAACAAACACGTGTTCAATTTGGAACAAATCCGGCCATCTGATTGGCTGAGCCGCTTTGTCAAAGTTGGTGAAAGTGGAGGGGGTCTGTTTGTCTGTATAGGACCCCTAGGTCCGTCTGCTCCCCTTCTCTGTGGTTCGGGTGATCCCCCAGCAGGCCCTCGTGTCCCACCAGAGTCTCTTCCTCTTCTCCCCTCACCTGAGGGCTCAGACAGTCTTCCTACACTGATCAGTGCAAGTGGTGTTGTTGGAGGTGCAGGCCTTACCTCCTCATCACCTCCTCTAGGGGTTGGGCCTAGGGGGTTTGGTCTTTGTATTGATTCAGGGCCTCTTGTGTTCGGATTTAAGGGTGTGAAGGGTAGTAGGGATTCTAATTGCCTATTCACTGTGTTAGGTAAAGGTTGTGGATATGTTAATCCGTCGTTTGGATCAGCAGGGGGAGGATTAGATGGAGGGGGTGGTGGTGGTGGTGGTAGTACGGGTATGCCCCTAGGTTTAGGTAGTATTGGAGGTTTATGGTGAGGTCGCCCTTTAGGCCCTAATGCCGCTGGTGGCAGCCCTGGATATGGAGTCCCTGGCCTTACTAAGGCCCCAGGCTGCAATCTGCTGGGGCCTAGCTGAGGATCCTCATCCCACTCATCTCTGACGGGGTCAAATTCTTGTGCTCCTACAACTGTGCTGGTAGGATTTATGCGGCTCCTCCTTTCTTGTATGAGTGAATGCCAAGGAATCCCCTCCCAACCAGGGGGGTGTTCAGACCAATCAGGAAGAGGCACCGAAGGGGCTATTCCATCCCAGTCTTCAAGGTTTTCTATGAGCCCTGTCACAGAAATCAAGGAGTCCCTCCTCCGGCCTCCAGCCCTTCTAGAATCGCCTGGCCCTCCTAGGCCTGGATAGGCCATATCCCAGATTTCATTTAACAATTTTCTTTCTATTTTATCTGTCGGTTCAGTGCCTTTTTCAAAGTACTCAGCTTGCATTGCATATTGAGAAGGCATACGATATGGTTTACAGCCTCGATACAACCTCCCTATTTCATCCTCAGCGCGATTCCATATTATCAGGAACACCGGGGAACCGATGGAATTGACATTGATAGCCTGAGCCACCCCCATTAATGCCTCTAAGCTGTCCTTACTACTGCCACCGAAATTCCCACTTCCTGCTAAGGTTGTGGCTACTATTCCCCCATCTCCAATTGTCTCTGAGGCTCGTATTAATCTCATATAGTAACTGTACAACAGAGCCTTCGATCTAGTAGGGTGTTGCCCATAAGGGGGCACATGACTCAAAATTGCAGTTATATTTGGACCTAATTGAGCGGGATGTACATCTGCTGCTTGGGAGATTATCACCTTACGCGCCGTATCCTGTTGAGCCAACAGTAATCTCTGTTCATACCATCCTCCCCTTTGATCATGCCCATCTAATATTCTACTAATTGCCCATGACACACCTGCTCCAGCACTCTGGCCAAGGTTGCATGGATCTGCTAAGTGCAGCGGCCAAGGAAAAGGCCTCTGCACTTCATGGAACAGTGATTCCACCGCTCCGAAATATACTTCTATATGTGGGTCTGGCATATCACTAACAGCCATTTTCCCACCTATTTATAAATTGATATTTATACTATTACTTTATTAGAATTTACTGTCCTATACAGTTTTCTAATATTGTAACTTATTCTAAATTACCTCGATTCCTTTCGAGTTCGAGTATACCTTCACTACTTAGGTGCCTAGCACCTTTCTCGTCAGTGCCAGTAATCGACTCGAGCCCCACGAGTAGGAATCCACTCGGGCAATGCCTCAATAGGCCGTGAGCAGTTCTCTACTACTCGTGCCCCACGTTGGGCGCCACCCCTTGCCGAGCTCAGACCTCACGTTCCCACGAACAGTACCTCACCATGAGGTGTCTCGGGGACGAACTCAAGTACTCCGAACGTCCTGGAGCCCTGGTAAGTTCTACTGAACTTCCAGCCCAGTCTCGAAGTGAAGGGTGTGATGCAAATCTGGTAATCGATGTCCTGTATTCAATGTATTCCTCTAAAGACTCTTTATCACATATGATTATAGTAAGATATACTTTATTATAATCAATCAAAAGAATAGAGTTATACAGATTACAGTGTACATATCATCTTTTGCAGTTTGCTAATCACATGCAAGTTACATATACCCCTCTAGCTCTTTCTAAATTACCTTTCCACCACGATGTTTAAAAATCAAGGTACACCCCTCCAATATCCATCCTCTTTGGCCTTAGCCTTATCCTATAGCTCCCCCTTCTGGACGTTTTTTAAAAAGAAACTATTTCTAGAATATTATATTTATCCAACTATGATAACTTCTCTACATTTTTCTACCTTATATAGTACCTTAATGAGAAATAAAAGATACATAAAAGTAAACTTATAATGTGTTACTTTTCCTACTTCTACAAGTAATATAGATTATAATTACCACTCCAGCTTGGTTATAGTTGTTCTGCGTGGCTCTTTCTTCACCAGCTCGTAGATATCTTCTGAAGCCAAATTCTGGGATCCTGCTCTTAGGTCTAAAAGCTTATTCCTTATATATCTTTTTTGCATACAAAAGTGTACCTTTTTTGATAAGAAATGTCCCCAATATGTCAAGCAGGAAGACATTTATCTCTTATGTAACCTGTTTTTTAATGATCATATTAATTATTTCTGTTTTTCCAATTGTCATTTTCTCATACCTCAAAAGAAATGTCCCCAATATTTTATTTCATGGGCCCCTCTGGTTTGGGAATTTCCACCATCTTAATATACGAGTGGAAAAACACTACCCCTTATGTAATTTTTAATTAACCTATTCATCACTGGTGTCTGTTTCAATTTCATAATCTCTCCTTCACTTCCTCCAAACTTTGATCTCATGCAAGCCAGACGTTAAAGCCCGCCACCATCTCAACACCCTCTTCAGGTGCCCCTTTTTGTGGCGCCTTAAGGGATCTACAAAGGACATCCAGCTAATAGCTGAGTGTAATTCATCATTTAACTCCTCTATAGTCAGTCCTTTGAATCTATTCAATAAATTATTTGTGTTATCATCAGGAAGGCCCTTGAAGCCTCTTAATTTTCTTTCGGTATTTTCCTTATCTCTTTTACATTTTTCAATCTCCTCCTGCTCTTTGATTTCCAAATTATCTTCATTGTCTTTCTCATCCTGTTTCTTTAACCAGGCCTCGTGCTCCTCCCCTGTAGGAGCCAGCCCACACGTGTCAACCAAGTATGTTATCACATCTATCGTCTCCTTGAATGCAAAACTCCCTGGGTCTCCAATTTTCAGCATCTTCCATGGTCATGCTAGAACACATTCTACGCATGGCCTCAGTCAGGCCTTTAGCCTTGCTCTCTAAAACCCTGAATCTAAGTCCTCTGACTTCAGACTCCTCAGTATCCATATACGGTTGTACATTTATCTTGTACCATATACTTCTCCTCTTACGGGAGCTTTTACTCCTACCCCATTGGCGTGTGCGAGGGGTTAACAATGCATTCCTGCCTAACCCATCTTTTGTCAATCTCTCATCAGGAGGGCCTAGGGACGGGTCCTCGACAAAACCTTCTGGAGATTGCAAATCACTGCCTCTCAGAACATACTTGTCCGCCGTTCTTTTCACTGCTCCCCCAACACCATCCGGGGCTCCCTTGCCAGGCGACCTTTCTGAGAAATTCCAAGTTACATCTTTAAAGCCAATTGTGAAGGGAACTTGGCTTAACAGAAAGCAGTTGGTTTTGTTTCGGTATTGTGTTACCGGACCATCACTGATGACATGCAGTGTATCAATGGCTTGGTCATGTTCCAGCATCACATCTTCCAGAACAGGCATGATGTGTGCCCAAACAGCTCTCTCGTCATGCCTTAATGATGGTGACAGAGTTGCATAGCTCTGGGTTCCTTTTGATGTGTATGCAACTGCAGTATGCAGTGTGACTTGCTTTCGGCTTCCTGCCCAGTGATGAGACTGGATTTCTGAATTGGAAATCCCTCTTTTGCATCCATCTCTCCCTCAGTTCCAAAAAACAGCAATAAACATTTGAATTTAAGTAATTATTGAATTTAGAATCATTAAAACTGGTCAAAAGATAATGAAACGTATGTTAACAAACTTTGTTTATTTGTTTTAAAAGCTTCTTTAGGAGGTCTTGTCCTATGGTGTGACATCTTTATCATATGGTGTGACAGCTCAAAGTGTCACACCAAAGGACATTTCAGCTTCTGTGGCAGTTAATAACCATGCTAATACTAGCTGAAACTGTTATTAGCATTTGGCATTATACATTTGCATAATATTACATAATCCTGCTGTTAAAAATACACATTTTAATAAAAAAATTAAATTTAGAGAACTTGAACAATTCTGAGAGAAATATTTACCATGTGCACAGCTCATGGGCTTCATAGGGGTCTTCACTCACATGACCTTGAATGGGGTCTTTCAACTAAATGTAGTTGTCCATGAAATTGCCCAACTTAAAGTCAGGTTATTGCATAACACCATAGGACATTGTTTTCTGTGACAAATTTTATGATATTCCTACAATTTTTGAAACATATGTATTGGAAAAGTGATTGCCACCTAGTAAAATAGGCACTTGCACAATTGTGCCAGGAGTGTTCATTAACATTTTTAAACATTATTTTCTTTATTTATAAAAGTTCATGTTTATGGAATCATGTTGTCTTCAGTCACACCATAGGACGATTTTGAGATTTGGCTCAAAGTTACAAAAAAATTTAAAATAACTCCAGTTTTAAAACAACAAGTTCATATAAAACAAGAAAATGTTTAAACATTTACATTATTTTAAATGAGAAAAATGTGAAATAAATTGTGTCTTAAATTGTGTTTTATCTTGTGTGACGGTGAAAATGCCATGTCACGTCAACTACCCATATATATTATGACACATATATTATATATAATTATATATATATATTAAAGACACACACATATATGTCTTTAATGTTTGTAACGTTAGATACTCACGTGAGCATTTTCAGTGTTTTTAATTGGATAGTATAGCAATTAATAACGGTTCATAAACGTTTTTACACGTAGGCTATTCATATGTGCCTGTATGATCACCCACTCTCACCATGTTATTAATCAACTGCTCGAATTTAGTTATGTACCCATCAAAGATGGTGAGGTCACTTGAGCTATAATAAATGAGTTGTTACCACCCCCCCTAAATAGACATGTTTTGGTCAAACATTTTAGCGCGCGAGCAACGGCTGCGGTTATTTGAAATAGCTAGTTGGCTTTAATTTGGCAGTGGAGGACAGCGTTCACGTTACTCGGTAAGTTAAACCGTGTACGCTATAATATAAATTGTCACATAAAATATATCGCTATCATTATTAAAAATATGCATAGCATGATCTATACGTAATTCGACAGCTGGTAATACCGTTAACGTCGTAGACTAACGTTAACACCGCCTGGAGGCAGCTAACGTAGCTAGCTAGCTAGCTAAATAGTTAAGGCATAAAAAAATGTGCTAGCTAGCTAGCCAAGTAAGTTTCTTGGTAATTCTTTTTTAGTCAAAATTAACAATATGTGAATGATTGGATCAGTCACACCTCAGACATTGATAACATATTTAAAATGAGTTATTATGGAATTAAGTATTTTATTTTGTGTCTGTTACAATGGAGTATGATTTAGCTGATGTGTGAATGTGCAAAATGAAATGACCTTAATACAGTATCTACCCTATCCTGTCTTGTCCTATCCGGCATCAACATTGCGCTTCTTAGGGCAGTTCAAGTCACGTTTAAGCAAATTAAGTAAATTAATTAACATTGTGTTTGGTTTACTTAAGACAACAAGTTCAACATCCAAAATACTGCTCATGTCTGTCTTTCCTGTGGATGTCCTTCTGAACAGCAATTTGCGAGGACAAACCCGGGAGGGAAGACAGAGCAGGGAGCCTCTGGATGGCAAGAAAGTCGATGCACTTTACAGTAAGTTTAGGTGTGTGTGCGCGATGCGGTGTGTGTGTGGGATGGTTCACTCAAATGACACGATTCTGTAATGGTTGTTAGTATTCTATGGTTCCTGTTTATTTGCAGTAGTTATTATTAGCTAAATAATGATATTACAGGTTCCTGCACTGCATCGGCATTATGCATGAATTTCCACCCTGAAAATAATTAGAAGTCATCGGTTTGCACTCTGTAAACATATGTATTTTAAGTTTAATATGCTACAGTAAGCATATTCAATTTAATAATTTGAAAACATACACAACGATAGACACAGGTTGAAGTGCTGTGGCGCTTCATAGATTAGATCAATTTTCTTCTGTGGCGTCACAAGGGGGTGCCACATAAAAGGGCAAAACTATATGTTCATGCTCATTATTCGTTTTCAGAGATTACAGAATGCACAATGTTCGTAAGTAATGAGAATGTATTTTTATTTAAACATTTGAACGTTAACCATGCAAAATATTTTTAAAAAGAAGGTCGTGCAATAAAGTAAACATGTTACTTTGCAAAGCATTATTATTGCTTAACTGGGTACATCTTAATTGGATATTTTAGCCTGTACATTATCTTCACTATTCTTTCACTCTTGTGTTTCTTGTCCAGTCAAAGCACAACAAATTGGAGCCACTGGTGGTCTGTGGCCATTCCCATATGGAAGTATGTACCACAAAATTCATGAATCCAAATCTAATAGTCTATACTCATACACGTTTTTAGTATGTAGTATATGAGGCTAGATATTCAAATGTTAATAACTCAAAAATGACACCAGTGTTAAGTGGTAATAAAACTAAACTGATTAGAATATGCTAACAAGTAGCAGCATTTAAATAAATTAAAAAATTCAAATAGAAATGGATATAGTCCTCTTATTTCAGGTTCAATCACTTCAGCGCTCTATACTTTTTAATGGGCTCGTGACTGTTCTGTGGTTCGTACGGAAGCGATCGTTTGCTGAACAAAATGCAAATGCTCTGGAAACATGAGGCCACTAATTAACTCCACTATACCTTGAATTCGCTCATGTCTCATGGGAAGGGTTTAGGACGAGGGACCACGAAATAGACTGAAGTTTTCACTGAATAGTATTAACAGAGCTGTGAAGTCAGGGTGCCAATGGAGTATATGGTCAGGTCCAATCCTCTTGATGTTGTAGAGGAATAATCTGCAGCACCACGATGTTGCTGTGAAGTTCTCACTGTGATGTACCCACTGAAATAGTTAACATTTTATGGTTTTACCATAACTAAAGATGCAAACTCACGGTGGACTACAACTACTTAATCTGGCTCTATCTGATAGACATACATATCTTAAGGATGACAGCCTTTAATGGACCAGTTGTGTCTGCTCTTTTTTTGCCAACAGTGTTTAATATTGGATAATATAATCCACAATGGGTATTAACTGCACCACTGCTAAATTCAAACTGGTCCCATTTTGTCTTGCCGTAAAGAAGCAAAAATGGACAAAGGCAACAAATAGAGTCCTGGAAAAGGAGAAGGAGGAGAGAAGGCGAGCGGAGGAACAGAAGATGAGGAAGGAACAGAAAAAGAAGATTGCTGAGAGAGGCAGGCAAGAGGAAGAGGAAAAAAGACACAAGAAGGAACTGGAAATAGCAGCAAAGGAGGGAGAGAGAATGAAGATGGAGGAGCAGAGAAAAAGACAAAAGCAGAGGAAACAAGTGCAGGAGATGGAGGGAAAAGAGCAGGAGGAGAAGAACAGGCAGGTGAAGGAAAACCTGGTGAGAGAAAATGAAAGGAGGACTGATGAAGTGGAGAGAAGACAAATGGAGGCCAGAAAGCAGATAAAGAGGGAACAGGAAAAGAAGAAAGGCCTCGAGAGGGACAGGAAAGAAAAGGACAGGGCAGAGGAGAAATGGCAAGCTGAGAATGAGCGGAGGAAAAGGGAGGATGAGCAGAAGAGAAAACGAAGGGACAGAGAGATACAGGAGATTGAGAGAGTGATGGAAAAGACAGAAAGGATGAAGCAAGCTGAAGAACAGGAGGAACTGGAAAGGATCATTCAGAAGCGGGCAGAGAGAGAGAAGGAAGCCCAGGATAAAAAGAAAGAAAATGAGCAGTTGAAGAGAGAAATGCAGGAGAAGATATTCCTGGAAATGATGAGGAAGGAGAAGGAGAAGAACGGGAGGAAGCGAGTGGAGGGAGACATGAGGAGAGAACTGTTGGAGAGGAAAATGTTTGAGAAGCACAGGAAGGAGCAAGAACAGGAGGAGAAAATTAGATCCAAGTGCGATCCAAGGAGCAGGTGAAGAAACTCCGAGAGAAGAGGAAGGTGTTGAAAGCAATGGCGGAGGCGATAGGGCAGCTGGAGGCTCAGAGATTGAGGGAAAGGCAGGAGAAAAGGAAGAACGATAGGATAGAAAAATAGTCAGGTCTTGTGTCAGGCAGGGGTGCCCTTTAGCATCTCTCCTGTACGTCATCTACCTGGAACCGTTCCTCCAGGCCATCAGGGCCAATCCAGGTGTGGTGGGCTATCCACTACCTGGAGCTGGGGGGGAACGGTTGAAGGCGATGGCGTACATGGACGACATTTCCATCGTCGCCACAGATAGTCGGTCCATTGCTTGTGCCACCAAGGTGTTGGACGACTTCTGTGTGGCCACTGGCGCCCTGGTCAACCGGGACAAGAGTGAACTGTTTCTGTCTCCACATTGGAGTGAGGAGCTGACCGTTTCCTTCCCTGTACCTAGGAATACCATCAAGCTCCTGGGGGTGACCTTCCAGGCTGACGGAGGAGGGAGAACCAGCTGGGAGGGAGCCCTTCGCCACGTCCAAAATAAAATCAGGAGCTGGAGTGCACTGCCCTCGACCATGGCAGGTAAGATCCTTGTCCTGAAGGAAATTGTCCTACCCATTCTGCTCTATGTGGGGAGGGTGTTTTCCCCAGGCAAAGCCAGCGGAAAGCCACTGGGGCGACATGGCTCAGACAGTAAGAGCAGTCGTCTGGCAGTCGGAGGGTTGACGGTTCGATCCCCCGCCCGGGCTGTGTCGAAGTGTCCCTGAGCAAGACACCTAACCCCTAAATGCTCCTGACGAGCTGGTCGGCGCCTTGCATGGCAGCCAATCGCCGTTGGTGTGTGAGTGTGTGTATGAGTGGGTGAATGAGAAGCATCAATTATACAGCGCTTTGGATAAAGGCGCTATATAAATGCCAACCATTTACCAAGCTAATCACCCGGATGGCTTTCCGCTTTGTCTGGGGGAATACCATGGAAAAGCTGAAATGCATCACCCTCCTCAAGGAGGAGCGGAATGGGGGGCAGGGGGTCCCAGACATCATAACCATTATTATGGTGCAGGGTCTGGCCACCCTTGAACGCAGGGAAGGTGGGTAAGGCCTCTGGTACCTTTGCCAGGTACTATGCCACCCCCTTCCTCAGGGCAATGGGCTTGGGTGTTCTAGACCGTACCATACCCCGTAGCTGGGACCCCCCCTACGTCTACCGAGCCCTGAAGGACCGGGACCCGCAAGACCGGGATCTGGGCAAATATGACACACAAGTGTCTTACTAACAAATAAAAAGACATTGCCTGGATGACAGCCCATAGGTGTCTCCCCACTAGAACATTTATGTATCGCCCCCCACAGATGCACTGACTCAGAACACATCTACCATTTGTTCTGGGAGTGCTCCGTGGCCAGGCGGGTCTGGGGCCTTGTTTGTTCCTCTTTCTCCCTTAGCAGGTGCCTGCCGAGGTCCTCCCCGATGGCTGAGGGCATCCTCTACGGTCCGCCAGCAGGGTGCAAGACCACCGATCTCCAGCGTCCAGAGGATCATTAACACTGTGAAGCAGGTCCTGTGGGAGACGAGGAACATCAAGGTCTACCAAAAGACATCTGTAGACCTTTGTGTTATTGAGTGTGTTTTAAGATTTTTAAATTGTAAACCACTCTACAATATTAAACTATCTATTTGAAACAAAGGCGTACCTGCATTTATTTTTCTACTGACAATTGTACGGAGGAATATATTGAACTCTTAAAAAATTCTACAGAGAGGAAAATAAAAGAAACACAGGAAGTGCAAAAAAGATTAGAGCAACGGAAAAGGACAGAGTAGACGAAAGAAAATCTGGAGAGGGAAAAGAAAATGAAAGACAAAGTCGAGAAGAAGGAAAGGAAACTCAGGAGAAGGAGAGAAAAGCTATCAAATCCAAAAAAGTATCATTCGTGTCTTCTGATAAAAAAAATTCTGTTTAAATTCATTAAAGGGATCAACAAAGTAAATTATAGGGAATTCTTCAGGGAGAGTTTGGTTAGTATAACAAGAGGGCACAAATGGAAATTGGCAAAGGATACATTTCACATAGATATTAGGAAGTACTTTTTCACACAGAGTGGTCACTGTGTGGAATAGCTTGCCAGGACAGAGGCAGAAACACTGGGGTTCTTTAAGACCAGGCTTGATACAGGCTTGTGTTTGATTTGCACTTTGTTGTACGTCGCTCTGGATAAGAGCGTCTGCTAAATGTCACGTAATGTAATACAGTGTTCATTACTATTTTGCTTTTAGGCAAACTAGGCAGTAGGCACACTTAGGTGTAGGAAAAGGCAAGCATTGCTGGACTGAATGGCCTGTTCTTGCCATTACCTTATGCTATGTTACTTCTTCATGGCACCATTATAAAAATGATGCAAATGATCCAAACATTTCCCACTCTAATTATAAGGTGTGCACTCATTTCTTTACAGGAGGAACACAGGACTGCACTGGTGCAACTTCAGAAGAAACTAATATCCATTAATGAAATGAAACTAATGTGTGATCAAATAGCAGAGCACATCAAGGTATTGCACTGAGATCGTTAAAGCAGTGTTGGGGTTAAAATACTGGATGTTGCTGAAAGGATGGTGACTAATGTTTATTCCAGAGCCAGGCCCAGCACACAGAGAGACAGATTAAGATGGAATTCGAGAAACTTCAGCTGTTCCTGAAAGATGAAGAAGCAGCTAGGATCATTGCACTGAGGGAGGATGAGGAGCAGAAGAGTCCGTTTATGAAGAAGAAGGTTGAAAAAATGAAAGAAGAGATATCCCTTTCAGAACAAATCAGAGCCTTAGAACAGGAGTTGGGAGCTGAAGACAACTTAGTCCTGCAGGTAAGACCAGTTCACTGTGTGTCTGTAGGACCTAGTACTGTAGTTATCAAGCATCTCAGAGTCGGATTGATCCTAAATGATCTAAATGACCAAAAATTAGGTAGGAGTGTTGGAGGCCTGACAACAAATTCCCGAATTCTACTTTTAGCGATGACCATTTTTACTCACATGGGACTTTGGCATGATTCTTAAAAATAATTACTTCATTCTGTATATATAGGGCGGCACGGATGGTGCAGTGGGTAGCACTGCCGCCTCACAGCAAGGAGGTCCTGGGTTCGAATCCCTGTCGGCCGGGGCCTCTCTGTGCGGAGTTTGCATGTTCTCCCCGTGTCTGCGTGGGTTTCCTCCGGGTACTCCGGTTTCCTCCCACAGTCCAAAGACATGCATGTTAGGCTGATTGGAGAGTCTAAATTGCCCATAGGTCTGAGTGTCTGAGTGTCTGAGTGTCTGAGTGTGTGAGTGTGTGAGTGAATGGTGTGTGTGCCCTGCGATGGACTGGTGACCTGTCCAGGGTGTATTCCTGCCTTTCGCCCAATGTATGCTGGGATAGGCTCCAGCCCCCCCGTGACCCTGATCAGGATAAGTGGGTTCAGATAATGGATGGATGGATGGATGGATGTATATATAGGACTCAAATTGATCAATGTTCACACACATGAATTTATAGAATATAGTATTCTCTCAACCACATTTTCAAACTTGTTCATATCATCAAATCTCTACAGATCTTTTTGCAGTGTTTATCATCATCCTACAGCTACACATTGTCCAATAATATTAAAGCAGTAAATACATGTTATATAGTAGTAGGTACTTTATTGTCCCCGTGGGGAAATTGGTTTTTGGTAGAAAATCATTGTTGGCGACGTTACATAAAAACAGGCACAGCACATAGAGACAGACATATAACATCAACAGATCAGATCTGAAGTCCAAAATTAATAAAAATAATAAATAAAATAAAAAAACACGGTGCACTATAGCAGCTGCTGGTAGTTACGACATATATAACAAAATAAGAGTAGTGCTCTGGCTGGACCCGCTAGACAGAGTTAAACTAAGTGAATAAATATAAATATTTAAAAAAAAAATATATATATATATATATATATAAAATATTTGGGTTAGACCTTACCATTCAGGGATTTAATCACCTGTGGTATGAATGAATGTTTGGACCTGTTTTTTGAAAAGGCTGGCTGCCGGAACCTACGCCCAGAAGGTAACCGATCGAAGGCTGTACACAGAGGGTGCTTGGGGTCAGAAATGATTATATGTCATATAAGAAGTGTATTCAACACTATGAAGTATTATTGTGATAACACTGTTTAAATTGACTGAGTATTGGATACAGTGGTAAAAATTTACTCTCCTTATTTCAGAGGTATAAGGACACACCATATAGGTAAGCAAATCTCTATCCTCTCTCATCAAATTAAATATTTTAAAATGTTTTTAGGGCTGTCCTTATTGTTGAGTTAGGGTTAGGGCTGTCCTTATTGTTGGGTTAGGGTTAGGGCTGTCCTTATTGTTGGGTTAGGGTTAGGGCTGTCCTTATTGTTGGGTTAGGGTTAGGGCTGTCCTTATTGTTGGGTTAGGGTTAGGGCTGCCCTTATTGTTGGGTTAGGGTTAGGGCTGTCCTTATTGTTGGGTTAGGGTTAGGGCTGTCCTTATTGTTGGGTTAGGGTTAGGGCTGTCCTTGTTGTTGGGTTAGGGTTAGGGCTGTCCTTGTTGTTGGGTTAGGGTTAGGGCTGCCCTTGTTGTTGGGTTAGGGTTAGGGCTGTCCTTGTTGTTGGGTTAGGGTTAGGGCTGTCCTTGTTGTTGGGTTAGGGTTAGGGCTGTCCTTGTTGTTGGGTTAGGGTTAGGGCTGTCCTTGTTGTTGGGTTAGGGTTAGGGCTGTCCTTGTTGTTGGGTTAGGGTTAGGGCTGTCCTTATTGTTGGGTTAGGGTTAGGGCTGTCCTTGTTGTTGGGTTAGGGTTAGGGCTGTCCTTGTTGTTGGGTTAGGGTTAGGGCTGTCCTTGTTGTTGGGTTAGGGTTAGGGCTGTCCTTGTTGTTGGGTTAGGGTTAGGGCTGTCCTTGTTGTTGGGTTAGGGTTAGGGCTGTCCTTGTTGTTGGGTTAGGGTTAGGGCTGCCCTTGTTGTTGGGTTAGGGTTAGGGCTGCCCTTGTTGTTGGGTTAGGGTTAGGGCTGTCCTTGTTGTTGGGTTAGGGTTAGGGCTGTCCTTGTTGTTGGGTTAGGGTTAGGGCTGTCCTTGTTGAGCGTATTGCCATGTGGCCTTAATGGCGCCCAGTGCTTCTTTCTCCTGTAATTTGGTTCTGGATCCCCTTACAATATACGGTCAGTGAGCACTTCATTAGGTATTATTTAGACACATTCTCCTGCTGTAGCACTTAGCACCCTATCCACTTAGAGTTACAATTTGTTGTGTGTTGAGAGATGCTCTTCTGTATACCACTGTTGTAATGTGCGGTTATCTGCATTACTGTCACCTTCCAATCAGCTTTCACCAGACTGGCCATTCTCCTCTGATGTCTCTCATTAACAAGGCATTTCTGCCTGAACTGCTGCTCACTGGATTTTCTTCCTTTTTTTTTGCACCATTCTTTGCAAACTCTAGGCATCCCAGGAGATCAGCAGTTTTTGAGATACTGAAACCACACTGTCTGTCACCAACAATCATTCCACGGTCAAAGTCACATTCGTTTCCCCATTGTGATGGTTGATGTGAACATTACCCGACGCTTCTGACTTATATCTACATGATTGTATGCATTGCACTGCTGCCACACAATTGGTTGATTAGTTCTGAAGTTGCTGTTAGTAATTTTCTATGGTATTGAAGCCACACCCACGGCACAAGTAACTGCTGAATATTATTGCAGAGCCCAGTGCACACTGGGGGATCCAGAGAAGGTCTCAGGAGTGCTGATTGATATGGCCAAGCACTTGGGCAATCTGAAGTACAGAGTGTGGGAGAAGATGCTGGGGACTGTTCAATACAGTAAGTACTGGGGGCAGGGAGCTCCACATTGTCACTGTAAAGGGGGAATCTTCAGCATCCTTTCCACAAGCTGATGAAGGCAGTCAGAGTCATATTGGTCCTGTCTGTGTAAGAGCCCTGGAGTGAAGAGACTGAGCACCAGGCCATAATCTCACTGATGCTCAAAATAAAATTCTGCTTTAAGAGTGACTCATAAAATGTGATTTTATTCCCAGTGCTTCTCTCACACATGTATCTGAGGCTATAATGTTTTTTGTGGAACCCAGTTTATATGTTCATGTTGTCTAATGTTTTCCCTGTGTACCATAATCAGTGCTGACATCTCATTCTCTGTCCCTTCAGCTCCTGTGACTCCTGTGGATCCAAACACAGCACATTGTAAACTCTCACTGTCTGAGGATCTGACCAGTGTGAGAGCTGTAGTCAGAGCCAGCAGGTTCCTGATAATCCAGAGCGAATTTGTAGGTGGGACTGGGTGCTGGGCACTGAGGGATTCAGCTCAGGGAGACACTGCTGGGATGTAGAAGTAGGGGATGATAAATGGTTGATGGGTGTAGCTAAGGAGTCCTTCAGCAGGAAGAAGTTCACTGTGAGCCCAGCAGAAGGAGTGTGGAGTATACGGCAGCACAAGGGTGAATACAAAGAATACAAAGCCACCTACAGTCCTCACTGTGCAGAGGAAACTCCAGAGGGTCAGAGTGCAGCTGGACTGGGACAGGGGGAGGTGTCATTCTATGACCCCAGTAACAACACTCCTCTCTACACTTTTAAACACTCCTTCACTGAGTGTGTGCTTCCATTCTTCTCTCCTAATTGTTCTGCAAAGATTTGTCCACTTAAGGTGTCTGTAACAGTGGAATAGCATTGTGGATTGTGGGAAAAGATCAGGTTAAAATGTTAACATGCTCTCACAATGTTTCTGTCATAAACTGCTGTTGTTTTCCTTTGTCGACCTGTTCAATGTCCATTGCTCAGTATGCCAGCGGTTTCTTTCTTTTTCAGGACATTCCAATTTGTTGTACAAGCTATTTTCTAAGCTTCAAAATGACTTTTCCAAAGACAGCTCTCTGGTATTCATTTTAATATATATTTTATTCATAGGCAAAACCCAAGGCTAAAACCAAGAGTAGACATTCAGAACTATTTATTGTTTCACCAAGAAAACTGTCAGTCTGATACAAAAGGTGATGTTCTAAGTTGTTCAACAAATCTAGATAAAATACCAGGAAATAAAAGCTGAAAATCGGATCTGTCATCTCATCTTTTGACCTCAAACTCAATTGTCAAACAAAGGAATTGACTTGCTGTTCCAATACTTTTGGAGGGGACTGTATATACTGAATACGTTTATTTCGAGACTGCCAAAAACTCAAAACCAAGAATGTAAAGAGCACCAACAACCAGAGTAAATAAGAGGGTGATTCATTCCAATTAACTGGTGTCAGAGGTAATGCAAATTAAACGCAACGTGTTAAACGCAAGATCATTTTTTAAGAGTACACGACCACACGTACAGGACTGGTGTACACTGTGATAGTTTAAGACCCAGACTCTCACACGCACACACACACACACTGTTCACTGCACCATAATCACTCTAAAGGTACTGTGCTGCACTTCAGAGGCCAGATGGAGAAGTTTGGACAGCAGAATGGGTGGTTTTACTGAAACTACCCTGAGTGGGTCCTCTGGTGTTTTGTGAGGTTTGATGCAAACCTGAAGCTCTTCGCACACTGGGAACAGTGAAACGGGCGCTCCCCTGTGTGAGTTCGTTGGTGCAGCGTCAGAGATTTTGAGTGGATGAAGCTCTTTCCACACGGAGAGCACTGAAACGGCCGCTCTCCCGTGTGGATCCTCTGGTGCAGTGTGAGGGAATTGGAGTGGCTGAAGCTCTTGCCACACAGCCCACAGCGGTACGGCCGCTCCCCCGTGTGGGTGCGACGGTGTAGGATCAGAGTGCTAGACTGGCTGAAGCTCCTCCCGCACTGTCCGCACTGGAACGGGCGCTCTCCGGTGTGGGTGCGCTGGTGAATGGTCAGGATGGACGCGGATCGGAAGCTCTTGCCGCACTGGGAGCAGGGGAACGGGCACTCCCCTGTGTGAATCCGCTGGTGTATCTTCAGAGTGCTGGACTGAATGAAGCTCTTCCCACACAGGGGACAGTGGAAGGGCCGTTCGCCTGTGTGGGTGCGCTGGTGTCGGGTCAGGTCAGAGGCAGATCTGAAGCTCTTCCCGCACTGGGAACACTGGTATGGCCGCTCGCCAGTGTGAATCAGCTGATGTACCGCCAGGTGCGATGCCAGCCTGAAACTCTTCCCACACTGAGAGCAGTCGTATGGGCGTTCCCCTGTGTGAGTACGCACATGTCGTATTAGCTCAGACTGCCATCCAAAACCCTTCCCACACTGGGAGCAGGTGTGGGCCCCTGCAGGGCCTGTGTGGGCCTGTGTTGGGGTGGGGAGTGCTTTAGGGGGTGTGGGTTGCTGATGTGTGCTGCTGGGAAGCAGTGGCTTCTCTGCTCCGTTTCCTCCAGATCTCAGAACCCTGCTGTGCTCCTCTGGGTGCACCTTCTCAACGTGCTGGTGAAGCTTCACTTCTTCCAGGTGAGCGAATGGGCACTGGGAGCAGGCAAACACCTGAGACACCACTTCAATAGTCTGCCCTGTGGAGAGGGGACAGGACAGTTCTATGAGGCGTTTATTATGTTTGACTTGAGAGGACAGGTGTGCAGGAACAACACAGATGTTAACAGACACTCACACAGCAGAGCCAGTGAGAAGCATTGGAAATCTGAAATTATTTTGAAAGTGAAACCAAAATATAATAAATACTATATAATAAATGAGTATTGTTTATAATAATACAAATAAAAATTTAAATATTTTACTGGATTTGCATACATTACAATACCCTTTTATTTTTATCAGCTACTCTCAATTTGTCACAATTAATGCTTGTGATCAATAAAGCAGCAAAATACCAATGAGAATGCAGCTCAGTCTCCCACTGCAGATAAATCACCATGGTGATGGGAACACTGATAAATCACCATGGTGATGGAAACACTTCTGTGGTGAACAGCGGAGGAGTATGTATATACAGTATGTATGTACATACTATATATAACTTCTAACCAGAATGCACTGAGAAACGAGGCTTCTTTAACAGGACCATCAAAGTTCAGCCAATTATCATACACCAACAATCTCTTGTTGAGAAGATTTGGTTTTGATACATGCAACAATATATATTTGCATATCTTCTCTGCCAGTTTTGGGTGTGTTTTTACCGTCAGGTTGTAAACAGGCAGCAATGTAAAAACTTCCTCTGGGAGGATGTCTGCAGGCGAGACACGTGGGCGGTATTGCCGAGAACACCGCACCAACTGTAGCGGAGAAGCAACGTGCCCAGACCTCTCCTCCTCTCACCTTCCTCCTCCTTTATGTGGCCGAGTACTGCTTCCTCTGCCTGACTCAGATTCACAGCAGTAACCCTGTCTGCGCCATCGGCTCTGTGCCAGCCTGGTCCCGCCTCCACCCCTGCGTCATCCCAGCTGTCAATCACTGGTTCCGTCTTCATGTCTTCATCTGCAGAGACGGAGCACCTGAGAGGGAGGATTACATTACATTATTGGCATTTGGCAGACGCTCTTATCCAGAGCGACGTACAGTTGATTAGACTAAGCAGGAGACAATCCTCCCCTGGAGCGATTCAGGGTTAAGGGCCTTGCTCAAGGACCCAACGGCTGTGCGGATCTTATTGTGGCTACACCCGGATTAGAACCACCGACCTTGGGTGTCCCAGTCACCTTAACCGCTACGCTACAGGCCGCCTGGGCGGGCTACCTGAACGCTTGTCAGACCTGGTCGCACTCTGTTATGCAGGCAAATCTCTATTAAATCATTATCTGGTTAATCTTAAAATTAATTAAAAAATGATAACATTTAAATAAAACGATGTGTGTCCGTGCGTGAACACTTTCGGCAGAGCCGTATAAAGCCCGCCCGGCTCGCAGTCTCTCGTTAGCAACAGCTACCCCACCGTCACAGGAGAGCACCATTACCGTGTCACTGTGTGCTGAAACGTACGAGTCTCGTATCAAGTTTCTATGAAAACGGAAGGAATAAGACGGAAGATCGTCTGGAAATAAATATTTATTTGTCATGAAAGTTTCACTGTGCGTAACATCACGAGCTAACTTGGCTACAGGCTTTACCACGAGGCTCAGTCAGCACACCACCTATCAGAAGCCAATGGTCCTAAAACGGGAGCACAAATGCTATCTGTTCCTAGGTTACGGTAATATTACCTAGAATGTATAAATATATGCAGACGTATTGACGGACGTATAAAATGAATGACAAACTTCGGCAGGCTTAGCTAATAACTATCATAAATTGCGTATTTCTATGCGCTAATTTAATTCTCCGGCGATCACGTGGTACAGATTGCGATTTCAGAGCAAAAAAGCAAACGAATATTAACACGCTCTACACGGCTAACCCACCGTTTAATTTACGCCAACATTTCCATTCAAATAAATAGAAACGCACACACTGCACACACCTGTATTTTCGTCGACCGCGCAAGTATGCATTTCCCTCGCCGGTTAAATAACGTTGCAAAAGCGCAGATTTGGAACTGGTTAGCTTTATTAAACAACACGTTAGCTAGCTGTGCAATATTATCACCCGCGAGCTTACGAACAGGAGCGGCTAGCTACTTAGTTAGCGGTAGAAGCAAACACGTATTTATTACATGTCAATTGAAAGGCTAGCATGTGCAATTCATATAAGTTACAAAATATAAAAAACGAGACAGTTTCATGCTTGTCGGCAAGGGCTAACCGCAATATCAAGCTAGCAACAATAAGGAGATTTTGCTTCTGGTAATTCTCAAGGCGCTAGATTTCAAAATAAAAGCCAAGACGTGCACTAATTCATTGTTCTGTACTATTGAACAGATATCTGGTATCTGCAATTATTTGATTAGAATTTTAGCATTAGTTACTGAACACAGTTGCAATTATGCTTTCTTAAATTAATCATTTAATTATTTATATTCCTTCCATATTTGCCCATAACCAGTAAATATCTCGTGATCCTGCCAAAATGAAAATATTTAATTCAGTGAAATTGAATAAAATTTCTCACAATGTCTACTATCCAAATCATTCACCCTCGGAGTTACAACAGCGTCTAAAGCTAGAAATTGAGATGAAATTCTCCTATTTCAGAGTTTCTCTTAACCGAATGAGAGTTATAAATCAGAAACTTGGTTATAAATCTGCTGTTTTCAGGTTACTTATTTCTTGTTTACAGTGCTTGCAGGGGGAGGGGTGTTCCAGAACCTAGGGCTATGCTAGTTCAATTCTTGGCAGCTTTAAAGGAGTAACATGAGGTTGGTCACACTTTTTGTAAGCAATTTGCACGAGAGGGAATTGAGAAACACAATCAAAGTATTACATATGTTCGTTCTTTAGTTTTGGAGAAGTAAGCGTTTTAAATTTCTCGTCCTATTTTCAACCGGTTGAGAATGTTCTCCTTGTATGCATTACACCAGGATAACTACTCCCCTTATCCCTCCCCCATAACTTGTGAACCATAGTTTGTGCTGCTGGCCTACAGGCAAGACAATGAAAATATTACATTAGGTTCATTTAAATTAGAGGACTATTTTTGGTTATATTCATTTAGCTAGCTAGCTAGTTTGCTTTCATAATGACATTATAGTTGCGCTTCCATCATAACTTGGCTAGCTAGCCAGCAAAAATGACCATTGGGTAAGTCAGCATCCTTACCTTAGCTATCGATCAACCACCATGTCACTCTTTTAACATTGGACAGGGGACGATGATGATGGATCGGGAACGTTAGCTACGTTAGCTAGCAAGCATACTTATTTAGTCATGCTGGTTTTATGTACACATACATAGCTTCCGTATATAAACCCGCAATCCGGGTAGGATGATAAGCATGATAACGACACACAAATTTGGCTAAGTATTTTGCATAATTGGGGGAATTCAATTCCCTGCCATCTCTGCTTTCTGGATCTGGACAGTCACCAAGAAATGTGAAAAGACTTCGACTAGAACATACGGCATTGTACACTTGACCCGGAGAGTAGGGAAGGGTGGAGTTTTGTTCGTCTACTTTGAAAATGAACAGTGGAGGGAGGGAGTCCACAAAGACCAGTTTCCGGGGCACGGAGTGGAGGAGGGTAGTAGTGGAGTGAAAAATAATACGCACCCAGTGAAAAGGAACGACCCGACATCACAAGCTGGGGTCGGCCAGGATAAGTTAAGTCATGCAGATCGGGGCTACCAGCAGAGCGCTAGATTTCACAATAAAATGGACTCATGATTTTGTAGTAACACAATTAATGATATCTGTACATATTACCCTGCAATGGTAACATTGTTTGGTTATTAAACAAGTTTTGAAGACTTCATGAATAAATCTAATAAAAATGATTTAACCAAGTGTATTTTTTGCCCACCCGATAGTCTGATGTAGTACACGTGAGGTAATATGCGTGATGTAGTCCATGTAATGTAGTATGCATGATGTAGTACATGTAATGTAGTATGGATGATGTAGTCCATGTAATGTAGTATGCGTGATGTAGTACATGTAATGTAGTGTGTGATGTAGTACATGTAATGTAGTATGCGTGATGTAGTCCATGTAATGTAGTATGCATGATGTAGTCCATGTAATGTAGTATGCGTGATGTAGTCCATATAATGTAGTATGCATGATGTAGTCCATATAATGCAGTATGCGTGACAGGGGAAAGCCCCTTCAGCATGGTGCTCTCATGATGTCATTGTAGCAGCGTAGTGTAGTGTGTAGTGTAATGTAGTGTAGTGTGTAGTGTAGTGTTAGCGTAGTGGCTAAGATACATGACTGTGTCCAGTAATGGCTCGATCCTCGGTGTTGCCACGAGAACCATACAGCTGTTGGGTCCTTGAGCAAGGCCCATAACCCCACATTGCAGGGGGATCACCTCCTGCTTAGTCAAATCAACTGTAAGTCCCTTTGGATAAAAGTGTCAGGCAAGTAACACGTAATGAATATAAAGTGAACTCTACTTGATTTGGCCACTGCATATTTTACACATTACCCTTCAGACTTCAGAGACAAGACAGTGTATCGCATGTGAAAAATGCTTTAATTCAGGGAATGTACTGTAGTGCCAACAATTTATTTAAAGGGATCCCTAATCTCCTGGAGTTTAAAGGGCTAGTTCACTTCCTGGAGTTATTAATATTAATCGGTGGGCAAAGCTGCTGGGCCCTTGAGCAGGAACCCAACCCCAAATTGCTCCAGGGCGGATTGTTCCCTGCTTAGTCTAATTAACTAGTCGCTTTGGATACAGGCATCAGCAAAATAACTAATGATATTTGTAGACACCTTTCTTGGCAACCTGGATTATAACAGCATGTATGGGGGCCTTTGAGAGTTTGAGGAAACACACCTCAAGTAACTCCAAAGCTGCTTGTACATCAGCACTGTTTCCACAGGCAATGTATGTTTGGAAAGGTATATAAACACACCAAAAATCTACCTTTACACAGTGCCAGTGACATTCAGCACTGCGATCAAAATAAATGCTTTGAATAATAATTGGGTAATAAACACACGCACAACCTCTTGATACATAAGTTGCTTTGGAGTTAATGGAAAACATCCTGCTGTAAACCACAAACCCGCAGAAAAACTGTTGGGCTAGTAAAACTGAAATTATCTCTGAAAAGTAAAGTGAACTGGCCCTTTAAAGTGGGATTGGCCCCGTCACACTCTGCAGCCCTGTAGTTTCTGATCGGCAAGCTTCAGGGAGATCCAGGTGTTGAGCATGGTGGCGCGCAGCCGGGCCCAGACCAGGTGATCACTCAGCCCAAACACCTGGGCAGCCGCCAGTGCAGCTGCCTCTGGAGAGAGAACTGTGGAGCAGCCCAACCCTGCAGGGGCCAGGACACCATCAGAGTACACCATCAGAGCACACTCACACTCTCTCACACTCTCTCACACTCTCTCACACTCTCTCACACTCTCTCACACTCTCTCACACTCTCTCACACTCTCTCACACACTCTCACACACTCTCACACACTCTCACACACTCTCACACACTCTCACACACTCACACACTCACACACTCTCACACACTCTCACACACTCTCACACACTCTCTCACACTCTCTCACACTCTCTCACACTCTCTCACACTCTCTCACACTCTCTCACACTCTCTCACACTCTCTCACACTCTCTCACACTCTCTCACACACACAACCCTGCAGGGGCCAGGACACCATCAGAGTACACCATCAGAGCACACTCACACACTCACACACTCACACACTCACACACTCACACACTCACACACTCACACACTCACACACACTCACAACCCTGCAGGAGCCAGGACACCATCAGAGTATACACTCACACACTCACACACACCTACCGCTTGGCATACGCAGGGAGGACCACACATCCTGGGCGCCCCAGTCGGGGGTGAGAGGGGGGCAGTTGATGACGGGGTACACTGTGTTTCCTGACATCACCGGCCCCAGCCCGTTACTCCGCCCGGCAACCGCCACAAACACAGTGGGGACACCATCACCTGGTACACACACACACAAACACACACACACACACACAATTGTCACTGATGGTCTTAAATTCCATGATATGTATAAAAGTGTCCCACAAGGGTCTATCTTAGGTCCCCTCTTATTCATACTTTATATAAACATTGTCAGCCCTACAGACCACTGTAATGTCTACTTTAATGCAGATGACACAATTATTTATTCTGCTGGTCCCAGACTAGATCAGGCCACTACAGCTTTACAGTCTGCTTTTGAAAACATAAACTTGTGTTGAAGGAGTAACATGGTGGTGGTCACACTTTCTAGGTTTTTATATGCAATTTGTACAAGAGGGCATTGCAGAAACACAAAGTCTTAAATATGTCCGTTCTTTAGTTTTTTTGTCCCGCTTAAATGTATCGTCCTATTTTCAACCCTCCCCTATAACCTGGCATAGTTTGGCATTAGGTTCACTTACATTTGATTGCCTTTTAAGGACTATTAGACTCTTTCTGGTTATATTCATTTAGCTAGCTAACTAGCGTTAACTCGCTAGCGAGTTTGCTTTCATAAGGACGTCATAGTTGTGCTTTTATCTTAACTTGGATAGCAAGCTAGCCAAAATGGTTATTGGATAACTCGGCATCCTTACCTTAGCTATCGATAGCTGATATACTAAGTTAACTAGCTCATAAAAATTCAGGGTACCAAGATGAGCGTGTATCATGGGGGTAGCTGGTAACAAACAGCATTGAATTCCATTCTGTTGCAGTATCCTACCCTACTAACCTTTTCATTGCAGTTATCTACCGTCCTCCAGGGCCCCTGGGAAACTTCCTTGATGAGCTAGACACCCTTCTCAGCTCCTTCCCTGAGGATGGCACCCCACTGATTCTCCTTGGAGACTTCAACATCCACCTAGAAGCCTCCCAGTCTGCTGCCTTCCTACCGCTAATCCACTCCTTCGGCCTCTCCCTGCAACACTCTCCTCCAACCCACAAGGCGGGCAATGTCCTAGACCTCGTCTTTGTAAGGAACTGCTCATGCTCCGATTTCACGGTTACCCCTCTGCATACATCTGATCACCACTTCATCTCATTCTCCCTCCCTCTTCCTCCCCATCCTCCTCCCCCTCCTCCCACCCACACTTCCTCAGCCCGCCGTAACCTCCGCTCCCTCTCACCCTCTTCCTTTGCCAGCACCGTCACCGCCTCACTCCCCCCTCTCGAATCCTTCTCCAAACTCCCCGCTGACTCTGCATCTGCCACCCTCCTTTCATCTCTCTCCTCCGCCTTTGACTCTCTCTGTCCCCCGGTCTCAAAACCACCTCGCACATCCCCTCCCAGTCCTTGGATATCTGACACCCTCCGTACCTCCAGGGCCAGCCTCCGCGCAGCGGAGAGGAAGTGGGGGAAATCCAGAGACGCTTCCGACCTCATGACTTACCAGTCTCTCCTGGCGGCATTCTCTTCCGATGTCACTGCCGCCAAAGCAAAATACTATCAAACGCAAATTCAGAACTCTGCTTCTAACCCCCGGAAACTTTTCTCCATTTTCTCCTCTCTCCTCAACGCACCGCCTCCTCCTCCTCAGTCCTCCTTCGCTGCTGATGACTTTGCTGATTTCTTCGATGAGAAGGTCACAGTCATCCGCAGATCCTTTACAACCACCGCCCCCCTCACTGTGCCCTTCCCCCCCTCTAGGCCCATCCCTTCCTTTTCCACTTTCTCCCCCCTTACGGACTCTGATGTTTCTCAACTCCTGCTCTGCCACCGCCCTACAACCTGTGCCCTTGACCCTATCCCCTCTTCTCTTCTCCAAACTATCACACCTGACATTCTCCCATTTGTCACCTCCCTTGTCAACTCCTCCCTGTCTTCCGGCTGTTTTCCGGCATCCTCCAAGAGGGCCCACATCACTCCGCTGCTAAAAAAGCCTACCCTGGATCCCTCCATCATCCAGAACTACCGCCCGGTATCTCTTCTTCCTTTCCTTTCTAAAACTATAGAACGAGCCGCTTCTACTCAACTTTCTTCCTTCTTTTCTAACAACAACCTGCTAGACCCCCATCAGTCTGGCTTCAGATCGGGCCACTCGACAGAGACTGCGCTCCTCTCCGTCAGTGAGTCACTTCATGCCGCACGAGCAGCCTCCCTCTCCTCTATCTTCATTCTTCTAGATCTCTCTGCTACCTTCGACACTGTGGATCACTCCATCCTCCTGTCTGCCCTGTCAGCAACGGGCATCTGTGGCACAGCCCTGGACTGGATTGAGTCCTACCTCTCTGGTCGCTCCTTCCAGGTTGCCTGGGCTGGTTCGGTATCGACACCTCGGCCCCTCGCCACAGGAGTTCCCCAGGGCTCAGTCCTTGGCCCACTTCTTTTTTCTCTCTACACTCGCTCCCTTGGCCCTGTGATCACTGCCCATGGGCTATCCTACCACTGCTATGCGGACGATACCCAACTCTTCGTCTCGTTCCCGCCGTCTGATACACAGGTTTCAGCCCGTATCTCTGCTTGCCTGAGGGACATCCAGAGCTGGATGGACAACCACCATCTAAAGCTCAACCCAGGTAAAACTGAAATGATATTCATCCCTGCTAATACCTCTCCCCATCTGGATCTCTCCATTTCTCTCGGGGATACCACACTCACGCCGTCACCCAGTGCAAGGAACCTCGGCGTGGTGATGGACAGCAGACTGTCCCTTTCCGAGAACATTGCGGTGGTGACCCGGTCTTGCAGGTTCTTCCTATACAACATACGGAGAATCCGCCCCTTTCTCACCCCCTACTCGACCCAGCTCCTGGTCCAAGCGATGGTTCTGTCCCGCCTGGACTACTGCAATTCCCTCTTGGCTGGCCTCCCAGCATCCGCCATCAGACCCCTCCAACTCATCCAGAATGCAGCAGCTCGTCTGGTCTTCAACCTTCCCAAATACTCACACGTCACCCCCCTGCTTACTTCCCTCCACTGGCTGCCTGTCATGGCTCGCATCAAATTCAAAACATTGGTGCTAGCCTTCCAAGCAGTTAAAGGGTCTTCCCCAGCTTATCTGCAAAAAATCATCAGACCCTACACCCCTGCCAGACCTCTTCGTTCAGCCTCCACAGGCCGCTTGGCACCTCCCCCTCTCAGAACCTCCACCTCACGCTCACGACTACTGTCTGTTCTGGCTCCACGGTGGTGGAACGAACTCCCCGTTGAGGTCAGAACTATAGAATCTCTCCCCACCTTCAAGCGCAAGCTGAAGACGCACCTCTTCAAGCAGCACCTCTCCCCATCCCTCCCTACCTCCCTGTGAACCTTAATTGTTGTCTCTGTGACTTGCTTTGTGTATCGGTATTTTTAGTTGGCTAGGGAAGCAGTGTTTGGATAGTTAACTTTGGTGACTTTTGCTCTGTTTGTTTGTTCAAAAAAAAAAAATAAAATAAAAAAAGGCCCTTGTCCTTATCTTTGTTGTACAGGTAGCAGTTGAAATTGTACTTACCTCCAGGGTCTTTCAGCGAACTTATCCCTGGTTATGGGTATGCACTTTGTTGTACGTTGCTCTGGATAAGAGCGTCTGCCAAATGCCAATAATGTAATGTAATGTAATGTAATGTGGAAAGTGGGGGCACGATCTGTCAATCACAGTTCTCATTACGTTGACCAGATAGTTTGGGTGAACATTTACAGTGGGAAATTTAGGCTTAAATTTAGGCATTTAAATGACTGAATAATAAAAGCATTAAGCAGTTAGTTGGCCCCCCCAAACAACTAAGATAAACTTTCATTTTATTCATTTGTAAGGTCTTAATTACCTTTTACCCTCAACCTCTTTTAAAAATGGCATCGTTAACACGAGGTCACTTAAATATTCCTAGACAGATTTTGGCAAGTCCAGATTTAGCTTTAATGCTCCACCCTGCAACAGTCTCTGAAATTGGACACACTCATTTCATTCAATGATGTTAAATCTACACTTCCTGACAAGTGATGTTTGAACATGTTTTATTTGACTTTGACTTGAGGTTAGGGTTGGGGTTAGGGTTTGGGGTTGGGATTAGGGTTTGGGGTTGGGATTATGGTTTGGGGTTGGGATTAGGGTTTGGGGTTGGGGTAGCCCCCACCTTCATACTGAGCCTTGATGCACTGGGTTAGGGGTTGGGGGTTGGGGTTAGGGTAGCCCCCACCTTCATACTGAGCCTTGATGCGCAGGGTTAGGTTGGGGTTGGGGTTAGGGGTTGGGGTTAGGGTTAGGGTTAGGGTAGCCCCCACCTTCATACTGAGCCTTGATGCGCAGGGTCTCTCCGGGGCCCTTGTGAGCAGAGGACACCCTCAGGGTGCAGGGAATCCCAAACGCTGAGCAGGCTGAGCTGATCCTCTCACTGTGAGCCAGGTCTGCCGTGGAGCCCATCAGAACCACAACCCTGCCCTGAGCCTGGGGGACCAGCAACATCTATACACACACACACACACACACACACACACACCATCAGAACCACAACCCTGCCCTGAGCCTGGGGGACCAGCAACATCTATATACACACACACACACACACACACACACACACACACACACACACACACACACACACACACACACACACACACACACACACACACACACACACACACACACACACACACACACACACACACACACACTTGTGCAGTGTGGTATTGGGTTCAGGGTCTTTGAGGACACTACAGAATGCCTTTCCCATGCTGGCAGAGTGTTTAAACACTGATCCTGATGCAACGTCAACTGCCCGGTTGTGAAAGACTGTCCTGATATGGGGTCAGAGAGAAGTCAATGTTTAACACACCAAAGAGCTCAGAGCCTTCATGTTACACATGCGGTGTCATATCACCATTTCAAAGCCAAACCTACACCATGCTAAAATACGTTTATATACAACATTATGGAACTAAAAATATGGTTTCAACAACCTTAATCTGTTGAGAGATAACCAGTACACACAGTGGCCCACATTGGGCTGACACCCTGCCCTGCCTGCAAACACAAGCTTTACAGGAGTAACATGGTGGTTGGTCACACTTTCTAGGTTTTTATATGCAATTTGCACAAGAGGACATCGAAGAAACATTAAATGGCATTAAATGACCCATAGTTTGTGCCGCTGGCCTCCAGGCAAGATGATGGAAATATTTTACTAATTTTAGGTTCAGTCAAATTACAGTGCCTTTTAAGGACTATTAGACTAAATTAATATAACCAGAAATAGTTTGCTAGTTTTCTTTCATAAGGACGTTATAGTTGTGCTTTCATCTCAACTTGGCTAGCTAGCGAGCAAAGATTATCAATGGATAAGACAGCGACCTTAGATATCGATAGTTGATATACTAAGTTAACTACCTTGTGAGAATTCAGTATCCCAAGGTGAGCCCATATAACTCATCTATAGGTAGCTATGGTAACAAACAATAACATATGGAAAGTGGGGGCATGGTCTGTCAACCACAGAACTCATTACCACACCCAGACAGTTTGGGTGAACTTTGATAGTGGGAAATTTAGGCTTCGAAAAATAAGCTTTAAAAAACATTTAAATGACGGAATAATAAAAAGATCATGCACATTTATTTTGTTGCTGAAAGACAACTGGCAAGTGTCTCATTCAACCACCATGATACTCCTTTAAATGCAGTTAGAGAGTGTTCCAGTATAGTAGTGGAGTGACAGTTAGACGCAGTTAGAGAGTGTTATAGTATAGTAGTGGAGTGACAGTTAGAGGGTGTTATAGTATAGTAGTGGAGTGACAGTTAGACGCAGTTAGAGAGTGTTATAGTATAGTAGTGGAGTGACAGTTAGAGGGTGTTATAGTATAGTAGTGGAGTGACAGTAAGACGGCAGTTAGAGAGTGTTATAGTAGTGGAGTGACAGTTAGACGCAGTTAGAGAGTATTATAGTAGTGGAGTGACAGTTAGACGCAGTTAGATAGTGTTATAGTAGTGGAGTGGCAGTTAGAGAGTGTTCCAGTATAGTAGTGGAGTGACAGTTAGACGCAGTTAGAGAGTGTTATAGTATAGTAGTGGAGTGACAGTTAGACGCAGTTAGATAGTGTTATAGTAGTGGAGTGGCAGTTAGAGAGTGTTATAGTATAGTAGTGGAGTGACAGTTAGCAGTTAGAGAGTGTTATAGTAGTGGAGTGACAGTTAGACGGCAGTTAGAGAGTGTTATAGTAGCGGAGTGACAGTTAGACGCAGTTAGATAGTGTTATAGTAGTGGAGTGGCAGTTAGAGAGTGTTATAGTATAGTAGTGGAGTGACAGTTAGCAGTTAGATAGTGTTATAGTAGCGGAGTGACAGTTAGACGCCAGTTAGAGAGTGTTATAGTAGTGGAGTGACAGTTAGACGGCAGGAGCAGGAATGGTAAATAAGAGTGGGAATCGTGAGAATACAGTTGGAGTAATGAACAGTAATTACAGAGCAGTGAGGGTAAGAGTGCATTGTGGGTAGGGTACCTCCACTCTCTCAGAGACCCATTCAAAATTCCGCTTCACCATCTGCATGGCCTCAGGCGTCACCTCCTTCAGGTCCCTGTACACCTGCAGGGTCACACACACACCTGCAAGGTCAAACACACACACCTTCCTGCAGGGTCACACACACACCTGCAGGGTCAAACACACACACCTGCAGGGTCAGACACACACACCTGCAGGGTCAAACACACACACCTGCAGGGTCAGACACACACACCTGCAGGGTCAGACACACACACCTGCAGGGTCACACACACACACACCTGCAGGGTCAAAAACACACCACTGCAATCAATAACATATAAACAGACACCCACACCCAAGCCCCACCCACACACCAGTACCCAAACCCCACCCACACCCAGTCCCACCCAGACACCAGTACCCAAACCCCACCCACACCCAGCCCATCCACACACCAGTACCCAAACCCCACCCACACACCCGTACACAAAGCCCCACCCCCACACCTGTACACAAAGCCCCACCCCCACACCTGTACACAAAGCCCCACCCCCACACCTGTACACAAAGCCCCACCCCCACACCTGTACACAAAGCCCCACCCACACACCTGTACACAAAGCCCCGCCCACACACCTGTACACAAAGCCCCGCCCACACACCTGCTTGTCCTTCTGCTGGCTGCGATCCCCGGCCGGCCACAGCCTCCAGGAATCGTTATCGATCACATCGGCCAGGACCACCTCCTTAGTCAGCACGTTCACCCCAAACTCAATCTGCCAACCACAGCACAACACGGCTGAACACACAACACAGCCTGAACACACACACACCAGCCTGAACACACACACACACAACACAGCTTGAACACACACACACACACACACCACAGCCTGAACACACACACACACCACAGCCTGAACACACACACACACTAACTCACAACACAGCCTGAACACACACACACACACTAACTCACAACACAGCCTGAACACACACACACACACACACACACACACACACACACACACACACACACACACACACACACACACACACACACACACACACACACACACACACACACACACACACACACACACACACACACACCACAGCCTGAGCCAGTGTTGAGTGCCTTACCTTCATGTCCACCAGGGTGCAGTTCTGCGTCGCCCATGCTCTCTCCAGGATCTCAAAGATGGCCACCGTGCTGTGGCTCATGATGTCCAGCTCAGTGCGGCCGATATCAAGCCCAGCAAAGCAGAACTGCGCTGCCAAGAGCTGCTCCTCCGACCACTGCGGGTCGTTGTTGGCGTCATCCTGTAAAACACCCAGGGAAACAACCGGGGTGAGGGGAAAAAGGCAGATGCAAAATGGCCGTTATACAGCAGCTTAACACTGCGATCGTGTACTGTAACCGGGTGTACTGTAACAGGGCAGCAGGGCGTACTGTAACAGGGCAGCAGGGCGTACTGTAACAGGGTGTACTGCAACCAGGTGTACAGTAACAGGGGAGCAGGGTGTACTGTAACAGGGTGTACTGTAACAGGGCAGCAGGGTGTACTGTAACAGGGCGTACTGTAACAGGGTGTACTGTAACAGGGCGTACTGTAACAGGGCGTACTGTAACAGGGCGTACTGTAACAGGGCGTACTGTAAAAGGGCGTACTGTAACAGGGCGTACTGTAACAGGGCGTACTGTAAAAGGGCGTACTGTAAAAGGGCGTACTGTAACAGGGCGTACTGTAACAGGGCGTACTGTAACAGGGCGTACTGTAACAGGGCCACGCAGGGCGTACTGTAACAGGGCAGCAGGGTGTACGTGTGACTGATGGACGTGGGGCCTGTACCTTAAAGAACATCTCAATCTTGAGGGGGGAGAACCTGTACCCCTCCTTCACCCCTGGGTTCCTCTTCAGGAAGGATCCAGTGGCCACCCTCCTACACACCCACTCGATGGGGATCATCTCGCAGTGAGCTGCCAGGAACGCCGTGTCAGAATGCCGCCCCACAAAGGCCGTCTTCACCCCTGAGATACACACACATGGATAGTACTGTATTGTAATGGTCTTGATTGTGATTATGTTACACTGCCATTTCAGCCCCTGGCTAGGTTTTAATCTCAATGTGACTTCCTAGTCAAATAAAGGTTTGTATTTAAGCTGCCACTTTTATCCAAAACCACTAACAGTTGATTAAACTGAGCAATTCCCCTGGAGCAATGTGGGGTTAAGGGCTTTGCTCAAGGGCCCAACAGCGGCACAGGGACCTGATCCATGCGCATTAGATCCTGCAGCAGTGTGCATGTTATGGGTTAAGGCTGGGCGGAGGAGCTGGATGTGCCCTGGCACGCATGATATCTGCGTGATGAGGAGGCGTGTGCTGGGTCACGAGAGGGCTTCCCAGTTCCGCTGACATGATGAGCAGCACACTGCCCACACTTACTCAATCTACCAAATTACTTAAGTCACAGCACTGCTGCCTGCTTCAGGCTCCAGGCCAAATCTGCACTGCAGCACGCGGCCAAGAGCTACAGGAAGAGTATTAGGCTGAGCTAAAGCCTACAGCACGCGGCCAAGAGCTACAGGAAGAGTATTAGGCTGAGCTAAAGCCTACAGCACGCGGCCAAGAGCTACAGGAAGAGTATTAGGCTGAGCTAAAGCCTGCAGCACGCGGCCAAGAGCTACAGGAAGAGTATTAGGCTGAGCTAAAGCCTGCAGCACGCGGCCAAGAGCTACAGGAAGAGTATTAGGCTGAGCTAAAGCCTACAGCACGCGGCCAAGAGCTACAGGAAGAGTATTAGGCTGAGCTAAAGCCTACAACACCAACTAAAAGAGCATACATTGGTCTGGTTGGGTAACTTTGCGTTTTATGTCAGGTCCCCCTTGTAAGAGACTTCACTCTCAATCTGGTATTCTGGTATTGCTATTCTTATTCCTGGTTAAATGAATAAATCTGCAGGAAAGGGCCCAGCGTTCCCAGCTCACATATCTGCAGCAAGGACATGCCTTTGAGGACAAGCCAAGGCCAAAACAGCATCAGCGTTTGGCCCAGGGCCAGTCTGAATGCTGAATGCTCACCTGCATCCTGCAGCAGTTTGAACACGCAGCTGGTGGTCTTGTTGGCGATGGCAGCCTTTCCCTCCATCTGGTCCTTGCGCACAGCGTTTCCTGCGGTGATCTGGTCCTTGGACTGAACCAGCACATGACCCGGCTGGTCCAGCAGCTCGTAGATCTCTTTAGTCTTCCCCTCATTCAGTTTCTTACCGACCTTCAGGTCTGCACCACAAAACAACGCAATTAGCAATGAGTCCACTGGGTGAAACTGCCACATGATTGGCCGATTAAATATTTGCATTAACAAGCTGGTGTACAGGTGTAAGTAACTCACTGGGTGTACAGTGGTGTGAAAAAGTGTTTCCTGATTTCTTAATTTTTTGAATGTTTGTCACACTTAAATGTTTCAGATCAAACAAATTTAAATATTAGTCAAAGACAACACAAGTAAACACAAAATGCAGTTTTTAAATGACCTCAAGCTGAAACGAACTTGGGTTCTGCAGCAGGACAATGATCCAAAACACACCAGCAAGTCCACCTCTGAATGGCTGAAGAAAAACAAAATGAAGTCTTTGGAGTGGCCTAGTCAAAGTCCTGACCTGAATCCTATTGAGATGCTGTGGCATGACCTTAAAGAGGCGGTTCATGCTCGAAAACCCTCCAATGTGGCTGAATTACAACAATTCTGCAAAGATGAGTGGGCCAAAATTCCTCCACAGCGCTGTAAGAGACTCATTGCAAGTTATCGCAAACGCTTGATTGCAGTTGTTGCTGCTAAGGGTGGCCCAACCAGTTATTAGGTTTAGGGGGCAATCACTTTTTCACACAGGGCCATGTAGGTTTGGATTTTTTTTCTCACTTAATAATAAAAACCTTCATTTACAAACTGCATTTTGTGTTTACTTGTGTTGTCTGACTAATATTTAAATTTGTTTGATGATCTGAAACATTTAAGTGTGACAAACATTCAAAAAAATAAGAAATCAGGAAACACTTTTTCACACCACTGTATATGTTCCTGTAAATGAAGGTCTTGTTTCAATCGATCAAAATAAGCAGGTTCTTTGAAATGATCTAAACATGCCAAGACATAGCAGTAACAAATCAATTCTTTGTACACAAGTAGGCCTATATACCTTTTTAAGCACTCAAAGTTTCATTTTGATGGGAAACACATTACCAACTGAAAACGAGATGGTACATCTCAAGGAGTTATTCCAAATAAAGAATTTCTTCTAACCACTTGGTTGAATATCTTGCACTTCTTATGGCCAAATCCAACTTCTACATTGTATAATTTATGAATCAATGATCTATTTGACTTCATTTCTCATTTACTATTCTTAAGCAAATAGCTAAGTCTTAAAAGTCACACACCAAGTGGTGCTGATGTAATAAGCCATCAAATCGCGGCACGATTTAGCATTTTTGAGTGACCATAACTTTTTTTGTCTGAGCAATATTATGAAAGTCGGAGTTGATAGTCTGAAAATAGTCTGAAAATTGTGTCAGATTTTCAGGGGTTTTTTTCTGCTTAAATGCCAAAGATATGGAACTCCAAAATCGACGCTAATCCCAATTTCCAATCGAGAGTGACTCGAGACAGTGTTTAAGAGGCAATATCTCCAGGACAAATCCAATGGGGCAGGGTGTACTGGGGAGTATGGAAATAACTTTTACACAAAGTTTGAGCAAAAGGAGAAAAGGAGTGGTCAAGACCCGCGGAATTACCCAATAATAAAAGATGAGTCTTCTGTAACATTTCATTGAGAAAAGACCTGCAAGCCTAATGTATGTCTTATGACAAATGTCTCTAACACTGGTCTAAATAATAACTTCGCAACACTACATTCGACTCCATGCAGGATTTAGCATCATCAGTTCAGGGTGCCAAAGTGACGTTGACCTGCACGGGTTTATGAAAACTGGGGAATATGAACATGTTATTGAGTAAAGTCGACTATAAACTGAAATGATACGACCTAACTTTAAAGTGGAATTGTGCAGCAGTGGAGCAGCTACGTATTACAACAAAGTCGAATCAACTGTGATTTTTAATCCAAAGGAAGTTAGCTTGCAAATCATTACGTTTAGTCGAAGTCGAAATGTGCGGAACAGATTTCCACCAAGACTTGCAGCACTGAAGATAATTTTAATAATTGAATCTACACGTAAAGTGAGCGCGCTATATTTCCGTGGGTACACATTCAAAATAATGCGTTTTACACCGTGAACGGCTAACTACGGGTTGTGGTGTAGTTAGCATTTAGCATCATCCACCTGCACACTGGTAGCGCCGCGGATAGCATTATTGCACATTACCGGGCATCTGACGCGCTAAGTTACTGAAGTTCATCACACCGAGCATAATACTGAGCAAGTATGGTCAAGTTGAACTAACTTCCCAACTTACCGGATAGCCACGTGAATGGCACGGTTCAGTCAGTTATATGCAAAACCTCAAATAAGTCATACAGCAAGTGAGCGGGTGAATGAATTAATAAATAAATACCTGATTCCGATGCCATTTCAGTTGGAGATATGTGTTCCTGTAAAACATTTTTACAGTACGTTTCAGCAAATGCGTTTGTGAAAAGCATTGTTTATAATCAAAAGCAGATTTATTTATAATCGCCTTACCAAAGACAGAGAGAAGAAGCGCAGCCAGTCGGTGGAGAAATAACCTCGAAACTAATGGAGTTAGTCAGCTACACTCCTGCAAATTAGCACACACGTCTCAATCGATTCACAAGGCCAATCGGAATGATGTGGTCCAATCCACGTGGAGAGCAGGTTTGTTTTAGTGATGAAATTATACACCCTACAAGCAATTGGCTAATATTCTAGATAAAATCAAATTGCAACAAAACCCTATACTCAAACAGCGAGTTTCCCTGTGACTATGTTAGCTAGCAAGCTAAGAGAAAAAGTTCACTGAAGACGCACATTGAGATTAAACCAAATCAACTTCTGAGGTAAATCCATATTCAGTCAATGGTTTATAGGACCACGTGATGGAAAATCTACGCTATCTCGCGGAATTCACATTTGGCAAAATACTTGGTACTTAAAATTACACAATAATGTGCTCCTAGAACACACTTAATTCTAGGATGCAACGAGCGAGCGCTGAAAACGTCCCCTACATTAGTCTGTTGAACCATCCTCGCTTGTGTTGCGATGTCCGGAATCGCACGTGTGTTGGACCATAGCCGCGCACAATCACATTGCTGCTACCCGTTTATCATTTTAACTTTAGGTATTTGGAAAATCTGATAGATTCTCCTGGTGCTCAGAAGTTGGGAATGGAGTTCGAGGAGTCGGGGATCGGCGAAGAGTGCGGGGTTTTCGGATGCGTAGCGGCCGGTGAGTGGCCAACACAGCTGGAGGTTGCCCAAATTTTAACTCTGGGACTAGTGGCGCTTCAGCACAGGTAAGATCTTTTCCTTTATCAAAATTGGACTCTGTTCCCATTAAATCGAAATAATTTAACGATTTAGCTATAATCTTTTAGGCCACCTCGCATTCTGGATATGTGACAACTCTTTACCTTGTGCTCTGACCAACTCAAAACAAACTGCTATTCTCTAAAGATGGACATTACCGCGCGATATTACAGTTAGGACCGTGTTTATTAAGTTGTAACAATCAATATTTAAAAAGTTACCGTTAACACGGCAACGTTGCTCTTGTTGTAGTCAGCTGACATTTTAGCAAACTAACAGCAAACAGCATTTACATTGCAATCAGTTGGATACTTCGCTGAATGGGGTATTGTTCTGCAGCAAACACAACGCCACGGGTTGTGATACGTTGTCACACTCACGGGACAAGATAAGTGAAACTATCTGTTGGGAGTTACTGGCAACATGATTCCCAAATGCCCATTTTACTGTGTGTCCTTCAAGAAGATTCATCTGCCCAAAAGCGATCATTGTGAATTAACACATACCTCTCTTGAAGTGGTTTGGCTGGGGGGGATGCAGGGTAGTGGGGTCATGCGTTTTCCTCCTCGTTTGGACCCCTGGACCCCCAGAGCAGTCCTCCCCTGGATCTGCAGGGCTGGAGGGAATGCTCTGAGTTTATGTGGAGTATTGGAATGTATTGACAAGTTTCTTATTTCCCCTGAAAATCCAGTTTCCAGTGAAGATGAGTAAACACTTCGATCTGCTGTGACCTTGTTGAGAGGGCACACTCCACCATAAAACAAACAATCCAGAAAAGTTATATTTATTTTAAAGTTATATGTATGGTTGCACATTCTGCATGGATGCTGGCTGTGATAAGTGCTCTGACCCACTTGAGCTAAAAACCCTCCAGGAGTGCAGCTCTTTTAGTCTATGTTTCTGCTGTTGAATCACACGCATCTCTCTCTGTCTCTCATTATATATTATTAGACTCATCACACGCATCTCTCTGTCTCTCATTATATATTATTAGACTCATTCCCAAGTCACCAGACCCAGCCCCCTGGGAGCATGTACAGGGCCTGAATTGGAAACCTTTGCCCCTTAAAATTAAGTTTAATTATGTAAGCCTTAATATTAATGTTAATTAACAGAGCCAGACCTTGGGGCCCATCCACACACTGGAACAGAGCCTTAACAGATACCAGACCATGGGGCCCATCCACACACTGGAACAGAGCCTTAACAGATACCTATTTTTTTTTACTTTTTATCCATCAGGGGTCAAGAGAGTGCTGGGATTGTTACAAGTAACGGGGCATCTCCACCGACATACATAACCCTAAAGGTGACCTCCTACACCACCACCACCACCAATCTTTAGCCTCATACACCACCACCACCACCACCAATCTAACCTCATACACCACCACCACCACCAATCTAACCTCATACACCACCACCACCACCAATCTAACCTCATACACCACCACCACCAATCTAACCTCATACACCACAACCACCACCACCAATCTAACCTCATACACCACCACCACCAATCTAACCTCATACACCACAACCACCACCACCAATCTAACCTCATACACCACCACCACCAATCTAACCTCATACACCACAACCACCACCACCAATCTAACCTCATACACCACCACCACCAATCTAACCTCATACACCACAACCACCACCACCAATCTAACCTCATACACCACCACCACCACCACCAATCTAACCTCATACACCACCACTACCACCAATCTAACCTCATACACCACCACCACCACCAATCTAACCTCATACACCACCACCACCACCAATCTAACCTCATACACCACCACCACCACCACCAATCTAACCTCATACACCACAACCACCACCACCAATCTAACCTCATACACCACCACCACCACCACCAATCTAACCTCATACACCACAACCACCACCACCAATCTAACCTCATACACCACAACCACCAATCTAACCTCATACACCACAACCACCACCAATCTAACCTCATACACCACAACCACCACCAATCTAACCTCATACACCACAACCACCACCACCAATCTAACCTCATACACCACAACCACCACCACCAATCTAACCTCATACACCACAACCACCACCAATCTAACCTCATACACCACCACCACCAATCTAACCTCATACACCACAACCACCACCACCAATCTAACCTCATACACCACAACCACCACCACCAATCTAACCTCATAGACCACCACCACCAATCTAACCTCATACACCACCACCACCACCACCAATCTAACCTCATACACCACCACCACCAATCTAACCTCATACACCACAACCACCAATCTAACCTCATACACCACAACCACCAATCTAACCTCATACACCACAACCACCAATCTAACCTCATACACCACAACCACCAATCTAACCTCATACACCACAACCACCAATCTAACCTCATACACCACAACCACCAATCTAACCTCATACACCACAACCACCAATCTAACCTCATACACCACAACCACCAATCTAACCTCATACACCACAACCACCACCACCAATCTAACCTCATACACCACAACCACCACCAGTCTAACCTCATACACCACCACCACCAATCTAACCTCATACACCACCACCACCAATCTAACCTCATACACCACCACCACCAATCTAACCTCATACACCACAACCACCACCACCAATCTAACCTCATACACCACAACCACCACCACCAATCTAACCTCATACACCACAACCACCACCACCAATCTAACCTCATACACCACAACCACCACCACCAATCTAACCTCATACACCACCACCACCACCACCAATCTAACCTCATACACCACAACCACCACCACCAATCTAACCTCATACACCACAACCACCACCACCAATCTAACCTCATACACCACAACCACCACCACCAATCTAACCTCATACACCACCACCACCACCACCAATCTAACCTCATACACCACAACCACCACCACCAATCTAACCTCATACACCACAACCACCACCACCAATCTAACCTCATACACCACAACCACCACCACCAATCTAACCTCATACACCACAACCACCACCACCAATCTAACCTCATACACCACAACCACCACCACCAATCTAACCTCATACACCACAACCACCACCACCAATCTAACCTCATACACCACAACCACCACCACCAATCTAACCTCATACACCACAACCACCACCACCAATCTAACCTCATACACCACAACCACCACCACCAATCTAACCTCATACACCACAACCACCAATCTAACCTCCTACACCACAACAGGATAAATGAAGTTGCATCACATCCAGCACTCGCTGCAGTACAAAATGGCATGTGAGTGAGACTGAGCGTGTGTGTTACAGGGCATGGGGCTGGTGAACAGCGCTTTCCAGCCTGAGGACTTGTTGAAACTGCGTCATGGGAACCTGGGAATCGGACACACCCGCTACTCCACCACAGGAATGTCAGAGCTGCAGAACTGCCAGCCCTTCGTGGTGGATACACTTCACGGGAAAATAGCCGTGGCACACAACGGAGAGCTGGTGAACGCAGCTACTCTGCGCAAAAGGGCAAGTCTGGGTCTAAAGCAGTCAGTGTGCTCCAGTCTGGGTCTAAAGCAGTCACAGTGTGCTCCAGTCTGGGTCTAAAGCAGTCACAGTGTGCTCCAGTCTGGGTCTAAAGCAGTCACAGTGTGCTCCAGTCTGGGTCTAAAGCAGTCACAGTGTGCTCCAGTCTGGGTCTAAAGCAGTCACAGTGTGCTCCAGTCTGGGTCTAAAGCAGTCACAGTGTGCTCCAGTCTGGGTCTAAAGCAGTCACAGTGTGCTCCAGTCTGGGTCTAAAGCAGTCAGTGTGCTCCAGTCTGGGTCTAAAGCAGTCACAGTCAGTGTGCTCCAGTCTGGGTCTAAAGCAGTCAGTGTGTGCTCCAGTCTGGGTCTAAAGCAGTCACAGTGTGCTCCAGTCTGGGTCTAAAGCAGTCACAGTGTGCTCCAGTCTGGGTCTAAAGCAGTCACAGTGTGCTCCAGTCTGGGTCTAAAGCAGTCACAGTGTGCTCCAGTCTGGGTCTAAAGCAGTCACAGTGTGCTCCAGTCTGGGTCTAAAGCAGTCACAGTGTGCTCCAGTCTGGGTCTAAAGCAGTCAGTGTGCTCCAGTCTGGGTCTAAAGCAGTCACAGTGTGCTCCAGTCTGGGTCTAAAGCAGTCACAGTGTGCTCCAGTCTGGGTCTAAAGCAGTCACAGTGTGCTCCAGTCTGGGTCTAAAGCAGTCAGTGTGC
>NC_083763.1:79380232-79402732 GCF_963514075.1 Conger conger | reverse complement strand
CCCGGCTTGTATTTGGGGGCCGGCCTTTATTTGCCCGAACCGGCCACGCCCCCGCCTATTATCCGAGGCCCGGCTTCAAATCGAATCCCAGACACAATTTGAGGATTTACTGTATATATAATTTGAACATAAACTCAATTTAACATAGACCTAGTTATATTTAAATCATAGATTATTTTGTAATAAAAAGATAACGGTGAGATTGGTACAATTTCAAATATGAATTGAGTGAGAGGAGATTGTATGGGCTATCTGTAATGTGTAGGCAGCTCATTTCTGTTGAAAAGCCAAACTCATCTAAACAACACTGCTCCCTTCCCCACTCACAAAGCAACTTTCCCTCCAAAATGGTAGCCAATCAAATAATCCCTGTATCAGGACTCCTTTGCATCTGCCCAGCAACAGCAACTTTCCCTCCAAAATTGTAACGAACTAAGAAATAACCACATTGAAATACCATGGTCCAATCAGGAAAATCAGTAAGGTTTCTGACACCCAATGGCATAATTCCACTGCACTACATGTGTGTGCCTCAGGGGGCGCAGAGAGCAAATAGACAAACACAGAAACACTTATTTTGCTTGGTTTACCCCATAAATGAGGACCTCTTGGCTCTATATGGCTCCAGATGCCATTAAAAGAAGAAACCAGTGAGGACCACCCAAAAGGTCCTCACTTGAAGGGTTCCAGTACCAGTACGTCGGTCCTCACTACTAGTGCAATACGAACACACACTGCATCTCTCTCTCTCTCACTCACTCACACACACACACACACACACACACAGCATCTCTCACATACACACACCGTATACACACACTCTGCATCTCTCTCTCACACAAACACACACACACTCTATCTCTCACACTCACACACACCGTATACATACACACACACACACACACACACACACCATCTCACATACAAACACATACTCACACACATACATTACATTACATTACAAGGTATTAACCTTGTTCATAAGGTTAGCTAAGATGGCTGACAGCTCTGTGTTTGTAGGGTTAGGTAAGATGGCTGACAGCTCTGTGTTTGTAGGGTTAGGTAAGATGGCTGACAGCTCTGTGTTTGTAGGGTTAGGTAAGATGGCTGACAGCTCTGTGTTTGGAGGGTTAGGTAAGATGGCTGACAGCTCTGTGTTTGTAGGAGATGGAGACACGGAGGGCTGGGTGGTGTCATCAGAGTCTTGCAGCTTCCAGTCCATCGGTGCACGGTGAGATCACATTACCTCAACCTTTTCCATTACCACGGTAACCTCTAACGGTCCATGTTGTGAAATACGTGGCTATTCCATAACGTTCATGATCGTTCACTTTCCAACATTATTTTATGAATCCTTAATATAGTACTGTTCATATTCAATACCCTGTGCATCTCCCATTAAATCCTCTGCTCCCCCTAGTGTTTAGTGTCTGCTAGGCCCGGTGCATTGTGGGAAGTGAGCGGTTTGTCCTGGTTGCAGGTATTACCGGGAGGTGGAACCGGGGGAGATAGTACAGATCTCTAAACACGGAGTGAAGACCCTCAGCGTGGTGCCCAGACCAGAGGGAGATCTCCCAGCTTTCTGCATATTTGAATACGTTTACTTCGCCAGACCTGACTCCATATTCGAAGGCAGGTCTTCCATTTTCCCTGTGTATTTGAAGGCACCCAATCTAGGCCCTGGTGCTCTCACTCCTGGACTAACCCTAACCCCACCCCAACTTTACCCTAACCAAAACCATAACCAAAAGCCCCAACCCAAACCAGACTAATCCCAGCACCAACCATAACCAAAACCATAGCCCCAAACCAGACTAACCACAAAACCAATCATAACCAAAACCATAACCCTAATTCAACCATCCACTGAACTCCTGTGTACGTCACACCCCTCCCCTCTTTGCCTCACTGGCTGCCTGTTACAGCTCATTTGGTTAAAAGCCATGGTACTGGCCTACAGGGCAGCGAATGGTACAGATCCACCTCACCTCCATTCAGTCTTCAGACCCTACAGCCAAGGGTTTCTGCCTCTACTATAGTTATTCCACATAGTAACCACTCTGTGTGGGGAAAAAATACTTCCCAATATCTATGCCAAATGTATCCTTGGCTAATTTCCATTTGTGCCCCCTTGGCCAACCTGAAGAAGCTCCCGTAATTCACTTTGTTAATCCTTTGAAAATGAATTTAAAAGCCTCAATCAGGTCTCCTTTTACTATTTTTGTACAATCTGGTTGCCTTTCTTTGAGCCTTTTCCAGCGCCTATATATATGTTATAGTCATGTTACTCAGTGGCGCCCTCTGCTGTTGCAGGTCAGATGGTGTACTCTGTCAGGCAGCGATGTGGACGGCAGCTGGCTCTCGAGGCTCCCACAGACGCAGATGTGGTCAGCACCGTTCCAGAGTCGGCCACGCCTGCTGCCCTGGGATACGCCCAGCAGGTGAGCCACAGGTGACAGGTGAGCATACCCTTGTTGCATGAAAGGCGCACGTTCAATGGGAGCATCTCTCTGTTCTTGGCAGGCGGGGCTGCCCTATGTGGAGGTGCTGTGTAAGAACCGGTATGTTGGAAGAACGTTTATCCAACCCAACACCCGCCTTCGGCAGCTGGGTGTAGCAAAGAAGTTTGGCGCTCTGACCGACAACTTCGCCGGCAAACGAGTTGTTCTCATCGACGACTCGATTGTCAGAGGAAACACGATATCGCCCATCATCAAACTGCTGAAAGAGGCGGGAGCAACTGAGGTGAGCCATCCTGGAAAAATAGTGAAGAATAAGCAAACTTTTCTGTAAATAATGTTTCTCTGTCGAGCACCCCCTTTGTGTAACTTTATACTGGGGCATGTGCATTTTCAACCATGTTCATTCTTAAATATTCCTTTTAATAAAACGGGAATAATAGGAATAAAATGGCTTCCTGGGGACGACATTGGCTCAGGTGGTAAGATCAGTCGTCTGGCAGTCGGAGGGTTGACGGTTCGATCCCCCGCCCTGGGCTTGTTGAAGTGTCCCTGAGCAAGACGCTGGTGTGCATAAGAATGGGTGAATGAGAAGCATCAATTGTACAGTGCTTTGGATAAAGGCGCTATATAAATGTACCGTTCACCACCCTGCAGGTCCACATCCGTGTCGCCTCTCCACCGATCCGCTTCCCTTGCTACATGGGCATCAACATCCCCACCAAAGAAGAGCTCATCGCCAACAAGCCTGAGTTTCAGGACATCGCCGGCTACATCGGTGAGTTTGTCAATGTCCAAATATTTATGGACCTGACTACGTAGAAAAACTAGAAAAAAATGTATACAGCAATGCCTTCGCATGTTTTGGTCAGTTCAAAAACAAGTCTTTGAAGTTTTAAAAAGAATGGTAGTTCTCTTTGAGTCTATTATGCCTTTTTGAAGAATGTTAAAATGTTATTGTAAACTTTCTATCTTACCATCTACTTGGTTGAATATCTGACACTTTTTGGTCATTTTCTGGCCAGGCCCAACTTTGGCATTGTATAATGTTTTAATAAATTATCTATTTCACTTAATTTTGCTTGTAGCCATTCTTAACCAAAAGGTCAGGTTTGTCCCTGCTTAAATGCCAAAGATATGATGCTCCAAAATCGCAATTTCCGCTTGTGACTTTTTGGGTACCGCCCCCCATTTCTTCAAGAGCAAATATCTCCAGAATGACAAACCCAATCAGGCGAATGCATGTTCTCTATTGGATATATAAGGAACATTTACCCAAAGTTTGAGCAGAATTGGAGTGGTAGTGTAAATAAGGTGTGCTACCTGTGTGCAGGTGCTACCAGTGTGCAGTACCTGTCTGTGGAGGGGCTGGTGGCGGCGGTTCAGGGAGGGATCCCCACGGAGAAGGACCAGACCGAGTCCCACCGCAAACCCAGCTGGAGAGTGGGCCACTGTACCGCCTGTCTGACAGGAAAATACCCCGTAGAACTGGAGTGGTGATCTCACACACACACACACACACACACACACACACACACACACACACACACACACACACACACACCACACACCCATATATATATATACACACACTCTCACACACACACACACACACACACCACACACACACACACATATATATATATATACACACACACACACACACACTCTCTCTCTCTCTCTCTCTCTCTCACACACACACACACACACACACACATATACACACACTCTCTCACACACACACACACACACACGCACATGCTCACATTGTGTAGTATAAAGTGTAAACACAAACATGTTTCACCTACAACATACACACAAAGTATCAAACGCCCAAATGGTACAGTATATGCACAAACATGAAAAATAGCAAACCCAAGATGCACACCAAACTGCATGGAAGCATTACACATACAAAGGGTGAAAGGCCAGTACAAGTATAACAACTTAAGAGCACACACACGTGGCATTCTGTACGCACACACCTGAAATCATGCCAAATTCAGGTTAATTCCACAACACTTCATAAGGTCTTTAAAGCCAGCCTCGTGGAGAATGTGCTAGCTCATCCAGGCTGCAGGTGGTTTGTTTTTCCCTGTATGCATTGGATATGCATGACTGATGTGTGGATTTTATACATTAAAGACACAGCCTTGGCTATACAATGAGTGTCATTCATGTCTACCATCTCCGCTGGTTTCTAAAGTATGTAAAGGGCTGTCACAACAAACCCCAAAAGATTACCTTTCTGAAGAGACCAGGATTATGCCTGTAGTCAAAAGGGTTCAAGAATAGTGACCATTTTATTTGGGGTATGTTATTTTCAAGCTTGTGTCAAGACAAGGGGGTGATACTTAAGGGGTTAAAGGTCACTGGGCTGGTGATTTAACCGCTTCTGATTTATGAGCTTCCCTGAATAGGCTGGTGATTTATGAGCTTCCCTGAATAGACTGGTGATTTATGAGCTTCCCTGAATAGACTGGTGATTTATGAGCTTCCCTGAATAGACTGGTGATTTATGAGCTTCCCTGAATAGACTGGTGATTTATGAGCTTCCCTGAATAGACTGGGCAGAACTCGAGAGCTGGAGAGAAGGTGCAGAATGCAGCGGGGGTGCAGTCTGGTTGGGGGGTATAGGGTGATGCAGTCTGGTTGGGGGGTATAGGGCGATGCAGTCTGGTTGGGGGGTATAGGGCGATGCAGTCTGGTTGGGGGGTATAGGGCGATGCAGTCTGGTTGGGGGGTATAGGGCGATGCAGTCTGGTTGGGGGGTATAGGGCGATGCAGTCTGGTTGGGGGGTATAGGGCGATGCAGTCTGGTTGGGGGGTATAGGGCGGTGCAGTCTGGTTGGGGGGTATAGGGTGGTGCAGTCTGGTTGGGGGGTATAGGGTGATGCAGTCTGGTTGGGGGGTATAGGGTGATGCAGTCTGGTTGGGGGGTATAGGGTGATGCAGTCTGGTTGGGGGGTATAGGGTGATGCAGTCTGGTTGGGGGGTATAGGGTGGTGCAGTCTGGTTGGGGGGTATAGGGGGATGCAGTCTGGTTGGGGGGTATAGGGGGATGCAGTCTGGTTGGGGGGTATAGGGGGATGCAGTCTGGTTGGGGGGTATAGGGCGGTGCAGTCTGGTTGGGGGGTATAGGGCGATGCAGTCTGGTTGGGGGGTATAGGGCGATGCAGTCTGGTTGGGGGGTATAGGGCGATGCAGTCTGGTTGGGGGGTATAGGGCGATGCAGTCTGGTTGGGGGGTATAGGGCGATGCAGTCTGGTTGGGGGGTATAGGGCGATGCAGTCTGGTTGGGGGGTATAGGGTGATGCAGTCTGGTTGGGGGGTATAGGGGGATGCAGTCTGGTTGGGGGGTATAGGGTGATGCAGTCTGGTTGGGGGGTATAGGGCGGTGCAGTCTGGTTGGGGGGTATAGGGCGATGCAGTCTGGTTGGGGGGTATAGGGTGATGCAGTCTGGTTGGGGGGTATAGGGGGATGCAGTCTGGTTGGGGGGTATAGGGTGATGCAGTCTGGTTGGGGGGTATAGGGGGATGCAGTCTGGTTGGGGGGTACAGGGCGGTGCAGTCTGGTTGGGGGGTACAGGGCGATGCAGTCTGGTTGGGGGGTACAGGGCGGTGCAGTCTGGTTGGGGGGTACAGGGGGATGCAGTCTGGTTGGGGGGTATAGGGTGATGCAGTCTGGTTGGGGGGTATAGGGTGATGCAGTCTGGTTGGGGGGTATAGGGGGATGCAGTCTGGTTGGGGGGTATAGGGTGATGCAGTCTGGTTGGGGGGTATAGGGGGATGCAGTCTGGTTGGGGGGTATAGGGTGATGCAGTCTGGTTGGGGGGTATAGGGTGATGCAGTCTGGTTGGGGGGTATAGGGGGATGCAGTCTGGTTGGGGGGTATAGGGTGATGCAGTCTGGTTGGGGGGTATAGGGCGATGCAGTCTGGTTGGGGGGTATAGGGGGATGCAGTCTGGTTGGGGGGTATAGGGCGGTGCAGTCTGGTTGGGGGGTATAGGGGGATGCAGTCTGGTTGGGGGGTATGGAGGCCTGCTGTAGTGTAGTACTGAAGTTGCCAAACAGATTAATTAATAGTACTGTTCATATTGAAAATGACTTTTTATTTTATTAAAAATGAAATCGTATTTCTTTAAGCAAAGCAAACGCATACATTTTTGTACAAGACATAGACAATACTCAATGACCACAACACCAGTGTAACACACAACTAGCCCAATCACGACATCATGCAGTTACAGCTCAACAGTGAGGAGATCATGAGGGCTACCGAATAAAATTATACATACTGCCTTCAATTCTCTAGCAATATCAATGTCACAAGACCAGAAGGAAATTAGATGTTTCAGATACTACAGCTGGAGACCTGTGGACCAAAGTAAAGAAACCTTTCACCATAGAATGCAGAAGTGTGCAGGAGCACTGGGCTTTCACCATAGAATGCAGAAGTGTGCAGGAGCACTGGGCTTTCACCATAGAATGCAGGAGCACTGGGCTTTCACCATAGAATGCAGGAGCACTGGGCTTTCACCATAGAATGCAGGAGCACTGGGCTTTCACCATAGAATGCAGGAGCACTGGGCTTTCACCATAGAATGCAGGAGCACTGGGCTTTCACCATAGAATGCAGGAGCACTGGGCTTTCACCATAAAATGTAGGAGCGCACGGCTTTCACCATAGAATGCAGGAGCGCACAGCTTTCACCATAGAATGCAGGAGCGCAGGTGAGAGTCACTCTCACTGATAAAGGTGGTGGTATGAGTAGGGTCACCAGGCTGTGGCTCCCTTGGTCACTGGTAGACCGTACAGAAGCCGCCTTCGAGATGAACTGTGGGAGAGAGAGAGAGCCATGGTTATGTCCAACCATTACACTGAAGACAGGCAACACATTTCCCTTTGTAACAGAATGATTGGCAGCGGACGTAATCACTAAATTGTAAAGTTAAAGTGCAGACTGCCAACTTTAATTTTAGTATTTACATCCATACTGGATGACTCCAGCCCTTTTTATACATAGTCCCCCATTTCAGTAAATAACTAAATGGATACTAAACAAAAGTCCATGTCCATAACAGCATTTGATAAGTGCCAGTAATGGGTGTGAGATGTGTGACCACTCCATTTTGCTCAAACTTTGTGTGTATATGTTCTTTATATATTCAATAGAGAACATGCAACATATAAGCCTCATTGAATTTGTTGTTCTAAACATATTTGTTTCTTAAATAAGGGGGGGTGGTATTTGGAGCATATCTTTGGCATTAAAGCAGGGAAAACGTACTCAGATTATGAACTCATAACTCATTTTCATAGTACTGCTCAGATAAAACATTTCCCTCCTTTAATACCAAAGATATGATCGACACGAACCCCAAAATCAACACAAGCCCCAATTTCCACTTGCGAGTTACTTTTTGGGGGTGACCCCCCCCCCCCCCCTTTGAAGAGCCAATATCACTATACAATATGGATGTGTGATTCAAAATCCAATGAGGCTGTGTTGCATGTTCTCTTTTGAATATATAAAGAACATTTCCACAAAGCTTGAGCAAAATTTGAATGGTGACTCCAAAAGTCATGGGATTACCCTATTCAGGGCTTTTAGATTACCTTGGTGAAAATCCCCTTGGCCAGGAGATACTGGATCTTACAGGAAACTTTCCTGTAGGAACATTAAATCAGTCACGTGATAAAAAAGCCGACATGCTGAAATTCGTTAAAGATGAAAATGAAAATCATAAAACGAACCCTCAGATTGAGCCCGGCTGGACCAGGCCGCACCCGTGTGTCTCTGGGGAAGGAGAGCAGGTGAACAGTTTAGGAGAGTCGGTGGAACCACACAGGTGAAGCCAGAACATATTTTACCCACACGCACCTGCGGACTGTGGGAACACGGGTCTTTCCGGAAGGCTCCACCCAACTGGTTGCTGTGGGAGTGTCCAGGGGAGACAGGGCTCATGGGAGCTGTAGTTTTGTGGGCAGCTCCCGCAGGCCTGCAGGGGCTCATGGGAGCTGTAGTCCTGTGGTAGTGAGGCCAGCTCTGCGGCGAGGGGGAGGGGCTCCCCTCCCGAAAGCGCTTGGGCTTGGGGGTGTTGGGCTCTGGCGCCCGGCCCCGCTTGCGAACCCGAGGGGAGAGAGGGGACAGGGCGAGAGCAGCCAGGGCACGGGGGAGCGGGGAGGAGAGGCTCGGGAGAGACCAGCCAGGTTTGGGCTGGCACACATAGCGCTGGTACAGCTCCTCAAACTGCTCATCCACCTGGGAGCGTGAGGCCGGGAACGCCCGGAACGCCGGGAATCCCGAGAAGGACCGCCGGCGCAGACACTGCTCACTGCAGGGGGGCGGAGCCTGACTGGGGCCCCTCTCCCACTGGGAGGGGCTAGCGACAGGGAGAGGCGGCCTCTGGGGCAAGGGGGAGGGGCTACTGTAAGGGGGATGTGGCTTGTGGGGCATGAGGGAGGGGCTACTGTAAGGGGGATGTGTCTTGTGGGGCATGGAGGAGGGGCTACTGTAAGGGGGAGGTGGCCTGTGGGGCATGGGGGAGGGGCTACTGTAAAGGGGAGGTGGCCTGTGGGGCAAGGAAGTGAGCCGTGAGGGAAAGCTCCGCTCCTGATAGGCTGGCCGGGAAGGCTGGTGGTGTGGCTGCAGGGTGTTCTGGGGGGAGGATCTGGGTGAAGCCCTGCTCACCGTGAAGGTGCGCGAGAGAGAGCCACTGTCCGTCACCACGGGACCTGCCCCCTGCCCCGCCCCTCCTGCCTGCAGACCCTGCCTCTGGGGGCGGAGTTTGAGGGCCTGGATCTGGGGGCGTGGTCTGCCTCGTCTGCGATATCTGCGCAGCACAGCATTGGCTGCCTCTGTCACAGCCTGCCTGCGCCAGGCCCCGCCCACCTTGCAGAGCATGCTGGGATACAGGTCCAGGAGGCTGCCCCGGCTGCTCAGCGTGCGCTCCAGCTCCTCGTCCTGCTGCTCCGGCTGCACTGCACTCCCGTCTGGGCCAGACTCCCCTAACACAGCAATTACACAGAGCAATCACACACAGCCAATCACCCCCATCACACACAGCCAATCACCCCCATTACACACAGACAATCACCCCATTACACACAGACAATCACCCCCGTTACACACAGACAATCACACCATTACACACAGACAATCACCCCCGTTACACACAGACAATCACCCCCGTTACACACAGACAATCACCCCATTACACACAGACAATCACCCCCGTTACACACAGACAATCACACCATTACACACAGACAATCACCCCCGTTACACACAGACAATCACCCCCGTTACACACAGACAATCACCCCCGTTACACACAGACAATCACCCCCGTTACACACAGACAATCACCCCCGTTACAATCACCCCCATTACACACAGAGAATCACCCCCATTACACACAGACAATCACCCCCATTAGACAATCACACCCATTACACACAGACAATCACCCCCATTTCACACAGACAATCACCCCCATTACACACAGACAATCACACCCATTACACACAATCACCCCCATTACACACAGACAATCACACCCATTACACACAATCACCCCCATTACACACAGACAATCACACCCATTACACACAGACAATCACACCCATTACACACAATCACACCCATTACACACAGACAATCACAGCAACTGTGGCCCCAAATTCGCCAGCTGTGCTGCTTGTGTATTTTAGGGTTAGCAGTTTGTTTTAGAAAGTGAATACGGTTGTGTGAGATCAGTAAAGTCATTTTAGATCAGTGAAATGTGCCTCTTGTGTATTTTAGGGTTAGAGTTAGTCGTTTATTTTAGAAAGTGTGTAGTCGTGTGAGATCAGTGAAACATTGTGGAACGATATTGTTACGGTGTGTATGCTTGTAGAACTTTGTGTCATCACAGCGGTCATTATGGTTTGTAGTTAAAGTGCTTGGTGTGATGCTAACTTAAAACACAAACACAGACAAACACAGACAAACGCACACAAACACACACAAACACACACAAACACACACAAACACACACAGGAAACACACAGGAAACACACAGGAAACACACAGGAAACACACACCAGAAACACACACCAGAAACACAGCTATAAGAAGCGAGCACACGGAGGCTCTTACAGGAAGCGGTTTCAGAGGTTCTCTCCATCTGGGATTCAGAAACAGAAGGGTCATCGCAGCAGGTCTGGGTCTCGTCCAGCTGCAGGCAGAGCTTTAGATCAGAGAGAAACACACACACATCTACATCCTCTACACACACACGCTCACACACACTCACTCACACACTCACACTCTCACACACTCACACACTCACACACACACATCTACATCCTCTACACACACACGCTCACACGCTCACACACTCACACACTCACACACTCACACACTCACACACTCACATCTACATCCTCTACACACACACGCTCACACGCACACACACACACACACACACATCTACATCCTCTACACACACACGCTCACACACTCACTCACACACTCACACACACACACACACACACACACACACACACACACATCTACATCCTCTACACACACACGCTCACACACACTCACTCACACACTCACACACTCACACACATCTACATCCTCTACACACACACGCTCACACACTCACATCTACATCCTCTACACACACACGCTCACACGCACACACACACACACACACACATCTACATCCTCTACACACACACGCTCACACACACACACACACACAGCCCATGCACACACACACACACACGCCGCCCAAACACACAGCTACGCATACACACACACATCTACATCCTCTACACACACACACACACACACACACCGCCCAAACACACACACACACACACACACACACACACTCACACACAGCCCATGCACACACACGCCGCCCAAACACACACACACACACACTCACACACAGCCCATGCACACACACACACACACACACACACACACCGCCCAAACACACAGCTACACATACACACACACACACACACACACACATCTACATCCTCTACACACACACACGCCGCCCAAACCCAAACACACACACACACCGCACAAACACACAGCTATACATACACACACACACATCTACATCCTCTACACACACACACACACACACACACACCGCCCTTAACACACAGCTACATACACACACACACACACTCACACAGAGCCCATACACACACACACACCGCCCAAACACACAGCTACATACACACACACACATCTACATCCTCCACACACACACACACACACACACACACCACCCAAACACACAGCTACATACACACACACACACTCACACACCACCCAAACACACAGCTACACACACACACACACACACACACACACACACACACAAAGTCATTTGATTCAAGTGCCACAACATGGAATGAGAACCTTACTTGAATATCTCCACTGGTGTCTTGTCCTACAAATATTAAAGAAATATCAAATTACACAATTATATCCATACAAATGTCCCACATTGATGTTTTTACAGTTTTGTTTACAATCACTTTGACATTAATTTGACTCAGAACCTTGAGGTCATTTTTCAGAATGGATAATCAAAATGCAATTTTCAAAACTCAGCACTTTTTTCAATTGCTGGAATACAATACACATAAACCAAAAATAATTTGTTCGCTGAACCAAATCACTTGTTTACATACACAACTTAACTTTCAAAGTATTAGCCTTTGAAAATGAAGTAACACATTACATATGATACAACTGTCTTTTCATTAATTACAATGCATCTAACTATCAATAAATCCAACTATTATAAGTGTAACAATACTCCTAAAGCATAGTTTTATGGAAACGGATTACTGTTACAATTCCATGTATAGATCATGAATGATTTAGGATAAAGAAATCTATTGACACATCTATTGACATTGATCTATTGAAATCTATTGAATCTATTGAAAATGATCTATTTTAACACATTGGATGTAATATTTCATCACCATCCGTTATCAGAGGAGTGGTGGATTCCACTCTTCTACGGTCTCCACTATTCCTTTTATTTGGAACCACAAAAAGAACCATAATGAAAGGCATATCAAGTATTTCTACTGCAATATTAAAGTATTATAAAAACAACTAAACAGTGAAGCTATAGGTATGTTGTGTGTAGGTGATCAAAACTATTTTTAATTTAGTATTTCATGATAAATGAGTTATTTAACCAATGCTTTTGGAATTAGAAGATTTATTCACACGAATGCACAATGCAAGGTTTTGAACAGGCGGACAGGCGTTATAAGTGCTGACCGTTTCGATTCTTGTGTCTAAAGTTTTTAAAACTAAGCACAAATTTGTGAGATTATCGCCAAAGTGATTCCATACCTCGGGCGGAAATTCCTGTGGAATCTGCAATGGTCTAGAAGAGAAAGAGAGGGTGTTATGGGCACAGCACCTTTCTAGGGCCTGAGATCAACCTCTGCTCACCTTCTGAGATGGACCCAGAAGAGCACCCACCATACCTTCAGCGACCTCATCTGTCTTTCAACCTCTTCTCCATTCCAAGGTCGGATTCCTGAAATAGCACCATAATTAAAGCTACAGGGCTACCGATCAACGAAGGGAGACCGTCAGTGTAGACCATTCAGGGGTAGTATTCTCAGGGATCCCACTATGCCAATCAAGATCTTTTCAATTCAATTTATTTTTGTATAACGCTTTTCACAGGAGACTGTCTCAAAGACCTTTTACAGCGTAACACACAGAATAATTAAACATAGCAGCCCTAAACCCCCAATAGCCGATGAGGTAAGCGACTCCATTAGGGAAGAAATACCCTCGAACAGGGCTTTCAATCACACAATTTTCTTTCCGTTTTCACTCGCGCATTCTTAGTTAGCTAACGTTACGCTTGTCACTACGATATCTTTATTTGACTGACGACTGAGCAACACTAGAATATTATGCTAATCTACTGACCGGATTGCTAGCACTATTCTACTGACTAGATTACAACATAGCAGAATATTGAGTTGAGATACTGAACTGATGTAAAATTGAAATAATAGTGGGATGTGACACTTCTTAAGCTTGTGAATAATATGTTAATCGCTTGCACTATTTCACTGAGAAAAAGTAAAGTTGCTCTAGAATACAGTGCTAATGGCCATATCTAATCCAGTGACGCTTCAACAATCGAACATTACGTTACCTTCTTCCGTACGGCAAGTCATGGACTGCAAACACACTTCCACACCTGAGCCATCAACTCTGGAGTACTGATGATGTAGAGACGATAGGGAGAGCCAAAGACAAAAGGCGACACACTGATCACACGAAGTTCTGTATGTATTTCAGCCAATTAATGACAACAAAGTCAACTTTAAAACGCGAGGTGTGAAACGAATTAAAACCAGAAGGAAGCTATTCCAAGTTTACCCCACGCCCGCAAACGTTAGCTAGTTAACTTCCCTGCTGAAACAAACAGCTCAAGGTGGGAGCTGGTATTTCAAGATTTTCGTAGCTGGATTTTACAGCAGGGTTATGTAGGAAATCTGAAAGGCCCAAACTCACCTTTTCAAAAATTCGCTCCAACGTATTCCTGAAAACATTGTCGTTGTCTTTCATATACATTTTGATATGATTATCCATACTTCATTCTTTGTGTGTGGCAGCGCTATGAAAACAAAAACACGAACTTTTCATCACACGTTTACAAGTTGACTAGCAAACGAATTCAAACTATTTCCTACAGAAAACATTCAAAGCTGATTGGATTTGAAGTTGCGACGTAACGAACCGTCATACGATTCGTCACCCACATGCGACAGAGAACATAAGCATGAACTGCAGGGTTCAGCGGTAGCTATGACCTAATAATGCGAGCTGAATCTGACAGGCCTTTTATGTTATGGTATATTTTTTTATATATTTATATTTTTATTTTATTGGAACATCGGCTCTTTATTTTTCACTGTTAATATGGACAGGAGTGATAAAACGTTGTATGAAATGGTTCAGAAGGCGGCATCTCTGCACAGTACTAGAATCGCTGTCAGTTTTGACAGCTGCACCGAAACGGGAACCACATCGCGTACGTACAACGAGCTTCTTTCATTAGCGAATGAATTAAGCAGTCGACTGAAGGAGCACAGCCACCAAAGCGGGCTGATATGTGGCTTATACTGTCACCCAGGAATCAACCTTCCGAACTGGATTCTAGGGTATGTGTACGGAAAACTGTTTAATCTGTTATTGTTACTGGTCTGTCTGTACTATTGCCTGGTGTTGAGAAATATGAATATATTGAAGTCAAACATATTTATACGTGCAGCTTTTTTTTTTTTGGATAACTTTTGTCTGAAAACAGAATCTTACAGCTCCCAGCCGCCTATGCTCCCCTGGATCCAGACTCGCCCCCGTATCTGTGCGTCCGGCTGATGGAGCGGTGTCGGCTGAGATGCGTTGTGGTACAAAGCGATCTGATACAGGTAAACATCTGATACAGGTAAAGCAGCACTTCACTGGGCCACTCCATAAAGGGTGGTATCATACACACCAGACCTGGGTCAAGTGTAATTGTTTTGTATTCCGATACATTTCTATGCTTTACTGGGCTTGTCTGGTGAATTGGAACCTATGAAATACTCTCAAACAATTCAAACCCAGCTTTCTGGTTCTCTTGGTTGGCAGTACCAGGCAAGATCAAATGAGTAGAGAAAAGTATTTGAATCCTAAATAGTTACATATTTGGCCTGGATCTGATACAGTGTTTTGCAGATAAGACTGCTCCTGTACACAGTACTGTCTTACTGGTGTGACCTTGTCCTTACAGGTAGAGTAGACAAGTATGTTCAGAGTTCTAAATGTTAAGAGAATTCACAAACAAGAAATGGTTTTGCTTAGAACTTTGATGTCAGACTCCTGGTGCTAGTTTTCAATGTGTTTTAGTGGCAGTGACACCACCGCGGTGGTGCACAGCTGAAGCAGTGGACCTTGATGCAGGCTTCAGTTTGTTGCACTTGCACAGCGAACCCCAGTCCTTCCAAAGCTGAGGTTGGCCGGCACACGGGGAGTGGCATAATTGGCTCGCCGCTCCAAGGTTGGGGGGAGGGACTCGGCTTACACAATAACAAGATAGGGAGGGCTTAACCTCGTTTATATCAGCCACCACTGCCACACTGTAATGTACTAACCCATACCTATGTGATGGTGGCCTGTAGGGCCGGCCTGTAGCGTAGTGGTTAAGGTAAATGACTGGGACACCCAAGGTCGGTGGTTCAAATCCCAGTGTAGCCACAATAAGATCCGCACAGCCGTTGGGCCCTTGAGCAAGGCCCTTAACCCTGCATTGCTCTAGGGGAGGATTGTCTCTTGCTTAATCTAATCAACTGCACATCGCTCTGGATAAGAGCGTCTGCCAAATGGCACAAATGTAATGTAATGTGGTGTGTGAGTGTGTGTATAAATGAGTGAATGAGAATCATCAATTGTACAATGCTTTGGATAAAGGCACTATATAAATGCCAATCATTTACCTCAGGTACATTTATGATATCTTCCCTTCATTTTCAGGCAAACCAGAGTATCAATCATCAAGTTTTGTTATGTCGATGTCATGTGGATCTAATCTTTTTTTTCTTTTCATATCGTCTCTGATAGTGTCTTTATATTTCATGTTGGTATTGGTTGGTTGTGGTTGGTTGTGGTTGGCATGGGTTGGTTGTGGTTGGCATGGGTTGGTTGTGGTTTGTTGTGGTTGGTATGGGTTGGTTGTGGTTGGTATGGGGTGGTATGGGTTGGTATGGGTTAGTTGTGGTTGGTATGTGTTGGTTGTGGTTGGTTGTGGTTGGTATGGGTTGGTATGGGTTAGTTGTGGTTGGTATGGGTTGGTTGTGGTTGGTTGTGGTTGTTGTGGTTGTTGTGGTTGGTTGTGGTTGGTTGTGGTTGTTGTGGTTGGTATGGGTTGGTTGTGGTTGGTTGTGGTTGGTATGGGTTGGTTGTGGTTGGTTGTGGTTGTTGTCATTTGTGATATTGTGTCTGCAGGCCCTGTTGGTGCTCTGTGCATCTGCACAATATGGCCATGGTTTGTTTTGAGTGATGTCATGGAATACTATGAATTATCTCAATGCTGATGTGTACTGCTATCCTCCTTCTATTGCACAGAGATTCCACACAGCCTTTTCCCCACACCTGCCTGTCGAAGTGTGTGCGGTGTGGCACAGTCAGGGACTCACGCTGGTGAAGGTACAGCCCAACAATGAGAGACAGACAGAGCGGCAGGACGAGGGGAGATCTCAGACAGAGTGGCAGGACGAGGGGAGATCTCAGACAGAGCGGCAGGACGAGGGGAGATCTCAGACAGAGTGGCAGGACGAGGGGAGATCTCAGACAGAGCGGCAGGACGAGGGGAGATCTCAGACAGAGCGGCAGGACGAGGGGAGCTCTGTGAGGTGTAAGAAGGACCTACAGGGGCAGCAGGGTGAGAGGCCCTGGCTCAGCCCAGCCAGTCTGGGTTCGCTGGCCTACGTGCTGCACACCTCTGGAACCACCGGCCTGCCCAAGACCGTTCGAGTGCCACACCACTGCATTGTGCCCAACATCCTGCACCTCAGGTCAGTCTGCATGCTGGGAGATCACTTCCTTTATGTGGCCAGACTGGATTGATTAACCAACTGTTTGCATGGTCATTTACTTCCAGGTTTGTACTGTTAAGATCTTGAGCCAAGCATATCTGAGATTGAGCAAATTTGGAAGAAAAAATTACTCTGATTTAATTTACCTTTTAATAACATTAATGTAAAAATAGTAATAGACATAAGAATGTCAGAGAATGTATTCATATTTATAATGTTGATGGTATTACTTTTCTGAAAAATGGCCTGGAGAATGTGAAAGGGAGTGTGTCCTCTGTAAAAGGTGTGTTCTCTGTGTAAGGGGTGTGTCCTCTGTAAAAGGTGTGTTCTCTGTGTAAGGGGTGTGTCCTCTGTAAAAGGTGTGTTCTCTGTGTAAGGGGCGTGTCCTCTGTAAAAGGTGTGTTCTCTGTGTAAGGGGCATGTCCTCTGTAAAAGGTGTGTTCTCTGTGTGAGGGGTGTGTTCTCTTGCAGATCTCTGTTCCAGGTGACTGCAGAGGATGTCGTGTTTATGGCATCTCCTCTGACCTTCGACCCCTCTGTCGTGGAGATGTTTTTGTCTCTGTCATCAGGGGCGTGTCTTCTGATTGTTCCCACGGTGATCAAAAAGGTCCCTGATAGGCTGGTTCAGGTTCTGTTCAAACGCCACAGGATAACGGTTTTACAGGTGAGTCCTACAGGTGAGTCCTATAGGTGGGAGTGTCACACAACACAGGAACGTACAGTGAGCACATGGGATAGTGACACGTCTTTTGTTATTTTGGTTCTGTCAGAGATGTTCTCAGCACATTGAGTTCTGTCAGAGATGTTCTCAGCACATTGAGTTCTGTCAGAGATGTTCTCAGCACATTGAGTTCTGTCAGAGATGTTCTCAGCACATTGAGTTCTGTCAGAGATGTTCTCAGCACATTGAGTTCTGTCAGAGATGTTCTCAGCACATTGAGTTCTGTCAGAGATGTTCTCAGCACATTGAGTTCTGTCAGAGATGTTCTCAGCAGATTGAGTTCTGTCAGAGATGTTCTCAGCACATTGAGTTCTGTCAGAGATGTTCTCAGCACATTGAGTTCTGTCAGAGATGTTCTCAGCAGATTGAGTTCTGTCAGAGATGTTCTCAGCAGATTGAGTTTGAAAGGATACAATGGCATTGGAGTGTCAGCTTTAATTTGAGGGTATTTTCATCCATATCGAATTAACTGTTTAGCAATGACAGCACCTTTTGTACAAGTATTTGTTGGCATCACAGATATGTTTTGTTAGGCAGGTGTATTAATTTGTGTTGGCAGTGAATGCGGAAGAGAGCTGTTGATGTCCAGTCTAGACATGGTCTTTAGAGATTGATGTTGGGGTGACAACACAAGGAAGAGAGCAGTGTTGATGACTGGCATAAGAAACTCAGAAAATCATGTAAATCAATCAATCAGGAACATTGCAAAAACCCTGGGCATTCCCAAGCTAGCAGTTTAATTCATTATTAACAAGAAGAAAAAAAAACTAGTCAATCATGTCAAAAAACTTGGTAGACCAAGAGAGAACACTGTAGTGGATGACCGGAGAATACTCTCTATGGTGAAAAAACCCACCTGACAACAGCCCAACAGATCAAAAACACTATCCTGGAATGCAGGTGTAGATGTTCAAAGACTACCATATGTAGAAGACACCAGCAGGACTGCAGAGGGTAAGCCTGAAGAACAGAAAGGCGGGATTACAGTTTAATGAGACAAATATTAACGTACCAGAGTGATGGAAAGAGGAAAGTGTGGAGAAAAATGGCTTTGGTCCTGTATGGCTGCCAGTGGAATGGGCTCACTTGTCTTCATTCATGATATGACTCCAGACAGAAGTAGAACAATGAATTCTGAAGTCTTGAGAAATATTTTATCTGTTCAGATACAACCAAGTGCCTCCAAACTTATTGAACAGCACTTCATCAGGCAACAAGACAATGACCCAAAACATACTGCTATTTTTGATGGCCAAAAGGTGGAAAATGACTTGACTTGACTGGTCGAGTCGATCACTGGATCTGAATCCATTTTTACATGCGGAAGAGAAGACTGAAGGCAAAAGGTCCCGGAAACAAGCATGAGCTGAAGAGGACTGCAGTGCATCAACACTAACCCTAACCCAGCGTCTGGTGAGGTCCATGCTTTGCAGACTTCAAGCAGTCATTGGATATGCAATCAAATATTACATTACATGACATGAGGTAATGGCCATTCAGCGTCCGACTGAAGGCTGGTCGCCTTTTCCTACCTAAGTGTACCTACTGCTTACTTTGCCTAAAAGTCAGGTCATCCAGTATGGAATAAAATACCCATCTGTCAACCTCATTGACATCCTTTCACACTCAGAACCAAAATAACAAATAACTGTATGTGGAGCAAAGAGTCTTACAGGTGATAGACAATCATACAGGTGTAACAACTTAGAGACAGTGTACAGATTAGTGTGTAGAAGATGTGTGTTATGGCTGTTGGGTTTGGGTAGGGGTCAGTAACTGTTGTCATGGAGAGCCACAGGGTGTGCTGGTTTTTGCTGGTTTTCACCTTAAAATGAGTAACTGATTCAAACCCAAGAAACTGGGTGAGCTGAGTTAACTGAGTAATCGAATGCTTTCATTGATAAATTGAGTGATTAACCAGCACCCTGCGGCTCTGCAGGACCAGGGTGGTCAAACCCTAGGTTAGGGTTATGCGTAGGAGGCGGTAGGGTTAGGGTTAGGGTTAGGGTTATGCGTAAGAGGCGGTAGGGTTAGGGTTAGGGTTATGTGTAGCAGGCGGTAGGCTACAGAGTGTGTGTGCAATGCTAATGCTAACGCTATGTTTGCAGGCCACACCCACTCTTCTGGGGCGCTTTGGGGGACGTGCACTGCGGAGGGTGGTGCTGAGTGCTGCCTCCCCCCTGCGGGTCCTGGCCCTGGGGGGCGAGGCCTGCCCCCCCCTGTCTGTGCTGCGGAGCTGGAGGGGCGAGGGGAACTCCACCCAATTCTTTAACCTGTACGGCACCACAGAGGTCTCCTGCTGGGCAACCTGCCACCAACTTCACTTGGACAACCTGTACGTACTAACCCCCACCCTAACACGAACCCCCACCCTAAAACACAGGCCCCACCTTAACCCTAACCCCCACCCTAACACTAACCACCACCCTAACACACAGGCCCCACCTTAACCCTAACCCCCACCCTAAAACACAGGCCCTACCTTAACACTAACCCCCACCCTAAAACACAGGCCCCACCTTAACCCTAACCCCCACCCTAACACTAACCCCAACCCTAAAAGACAGGCCCCACCTTAACACTAATCCCCACCCTAACACTAACCCTAACCCCCACTAGGGCTGGGTATCGTTCCTGAGTTTCGATACCGGTACCAAAACGATACTTTTTTCGATACCTATGTAAATAAAAGCACATTTCGTAATGCAATAGCCTGAAAATGTTTTTACTATTATGCAAGTCTTTTTACATTAGTTTTTCCAAATAGAAAGAGTCCAAATGTTATTCATTTTAAGTGTGAAATGTTTATTGTTTCTTTTTCACTTGAACAACTATTAAACTACTAAATTAACTATTAAATATTTAATTAGAACTGCAAAACATGCACAAGTGCAAGTGCAAAAGTACTTGTAAATAAACAAAGTATGTGCATTTATGCAGTTTAAAAATAAAAAAGGCAATAGAAAGTACTTTTAAATTAAATAAAACCAATGTGCAAAATGCAATGTTAAATAGAAAATAAAATTACTATAAAATGGATATTGTAAAACCAAAACAGTGAAGTAAAAACAGGAAGAAGCTTTAGCAATTCTCGTTAGCAAATTCCTTCTCCGGCATCATCTTCATCAGTCACCGTCGCCGACGACACTGTCGGGGTCGGGGATGAGGGTGGCACAGGCTGCGTGGATACGGGCGTTGTGGAAGCAGACTGTGCCCCACCACTTGTCGCCGTTTTTTTCTTCATGCAATCGAACACGGTGCAGCTCTGTTGTCTCAGGTTAATGCCGTGCACGATTAAATGCTTCATTAAATTGGAAGTGTTGCCTGTCTTGGCAGCTACTTTCTTATTGCAAATATTGCATTTTACGACGTCTTCCGTTTTTGTGAAATGTAGCCAGACCTTCGACCGTTGTTGTGACATTTTTTCACTCCGGTAAGTTTACCTCAGATGCGGTCCCGTGATGTGTACATTAGCTGAAGTGTCGCATGGACGCATTTGTTTTTCCACCCTCAGTCAGTCGCTACCTAGCGATCCAATCAGCGGCCACGTTCGATTTTAGAACAGATATGGTGATTGGATGAGAGACGAATTAAAACCTCATGTCAACAAAGGGCAACCAATCAGCAAGCCGGATCAACGAGCATTAGGGGAGTGTCTTTTCCTTGTTTTAAATGCCACAGACGCACATGGTTTTCACCTCGCGTATCCGAGAATACACTCTCTCGTGCATTGCTCGATGCGAATGGTTGGCAAATGCTGAACGCTGGGGCAGACCGAGTGCTACGACGTGTATTGTGCTTTATTGTGTCACTTTATGGGGTCATAAATGGGGTCGATACCCCCGTGAGTCAAAGTGACCCGTCGACGGTTCACTTTCGCCCTCTACTGGTTCAAGATATATACTTTACATATAAAAAAAAAAGTAAAGTACCGAAAGTTGGCACCGAATGTTTTGACATATTTCGGTGCTCGGTAGTACCGAAGTGATTCGGTCGGTGCCAAACAAGTACCGACCTTCGATACCCAGCCCTAACCCCCACCCTAACACACAGGCCCCACCTTAACCCTAACCCCACCCTAACACTAACCCCCACCCTAAAACACAGGCCCCACCTTAACCCTAACCCCCACCTTAACACTAACACTAACCCCCACCCTAAAACACAGGCCCCACCCTAACCCTAACCCCCACCCTAAAACACAGGCCCCACCTTAACACTAACCTCCACCCTAACACTAACCCTAACCCCCACCCTAACACACAGGCCCCACCTTAACCCTAACCCCACCCTAACACTAACCCCCACCCTAAAACACAGGCCCCACCTTAACCCTAACCCCCACCTTAACACTAACCCTAACCCCCACTCTAACACACAGGCCCCACCTTAACCCTAACCCCCACCCTAACACTAACCCTCCCCCTAAAACAGGCCCCACCTTAACACTAACCCCCACCCTAACACTAACCCTAACCCCCACCCTAACACACAGGCCCCACCTTAACCCTAACACCCACCCTAACACTAACCCTCCCCCTAAAACAGGCCCCACCTTAACACTAACCCCTACCCTAACACTAACCCTAACCCCCACCCTAAAACACAGGCCCCACCTTAACCCTAACACTAACCCCCACCCTAACACAAACCCCCACCTTAACACTTACCCCCAC
>NC_083763.1:79330232-79375232 GCF_963514075.1 Conger conger | reverse complement strand
CCTGGGGGGCCGGCTGGAGGCTGCCGCTGCCATTACGCGCTGTGGATCCCTCATCGCCATTGGTCAGTTCTCTGAAATGCTGATGTGTGGTTGGCTGATGAGTAGTTGGCATGATGAGAATGGCTAGTATGGCTTGGTGAACATTTATGTGTGGTTTGTGGGTAGTTTGTGGGGGCGGCCTGTAGCGTAGTGGTTAAGGTAAATGACTGGGACAGGCAAGGTTCGGGGTTCAAACCCCAGTGCAGCCACAATAAGATCCGCACAGCCGTTTACATGTGTGTGTGTGTGCATGTGGGCCCTTGAGCAAGGCCCTTGACCCTGCATTGCTCCAGGGGAGGATTGTCTCCTGCTTAGTCTAATCAACTGTACGTCGCTCTGGATAAGAGCGTCTACCAAATGCCATTAATGTAATGTAGTCATCCTCAGCCGTGGATAGTTTGTGAGTGGTTGGTGGATAGTTTGTGAGTAGTTTGTGAGTGATTTGTGGATAGTTTGTGAGTGGTTTGTGGATAGTTTGTGAGTGGTTTGTGGATAGTTTGTGTGTGGTTTGTGGATAGTTTGTGAGTGGTTTGTGGATAGTTTGTGAGTGGTTTGTGGATAGTTTGTGAGTGGTTTGTGGATAGTTTGTGTGGTTTGTGGATAGTTTGTGAGTGGTTTGTGGATAGTTTGTGTGTGGTTTGTGGATAGTTTGTGTGTGGTTTGTGGATAGTTTGTGAGTGGTTTGTGGATAGTTTGTGAGTGGTTTGTGGATAGTTTGTGAGTGGTTGGTGGATAGTTTGTGAGTGGTCTGTGGATAGTTTGTATGTGGTTTGTGGATAGTTTGTGAGTGGTTTGTGGATAGTTTGTGAGTGGTTTGTGGATAGTTTGTGTGGTTTGTGGATAGTTTGTGAGTGGTTGGTGGATAGTTTGTGAGTGGTCTGTGGATAGTTTGTGTGTGGTTTGTGGATAGTTTATGAGTGGTTTGTGTGTGGTTTGTGGATAGTTTGTGAGTGGTTGGTGGATAGTTTGTGAGTGGTCTGTGGATAGTTTGTGAGTGGTTTGTGGATAGTTTGTGAGTGGTTTGTGGATAGTTTGTGAGTGGTTGGTGGATAGTTTGTGAGTGGTCTGTGGATAGTTTGTATGTGGTTTGTGGATAGTTTGTGAGTGGTTTGTGGATAGTTTGTGAGTGGTTTGTGGATAGTTTGTGAGTGGTCTGTGGATAGTTTGTGAGTGGTCTGTGGATAGTTTGTGAGTGGTCTGTGGATAGTTTGTATGTGGTTTATGGATAGTTTATGAGTGGTTGGTGGATAGTTTGTGAGTGGTCTGTGGATAGTTTGTATGTGGTTTGTGGATAGTTTATGAGTGGTTGGTGGATAGTTTGTGAGTGGTCTGTGGATAGTTTGTATGTGGTTGGTAGAAAGGTTGGTAGAAAGTGATGTTTATGGGCTGTGCCGCAGGGTGCTATGACTGGCAGGTGTATTTCCTCTCCCGGGAGACGGGGCAGACGTGCTGGGTGTTTGGGACCAGAGACGTGGTGAAGAGCAGCCCAGCAGTCGACATGCTGACCGGTCTGGTCCTGGTGGGGTCACACGACGGACACATTTACGCCCTGGACCCAGAGGTGTGTGTGTGTGTGAGGGTGTGCATGGTGTGTGTGTGGTGTGTATGCGGTATGTGTGTTTGTCAGTGTGTGTGTTGAATGAATGAATAGGGTAGTGAGAGAACAGGTCTACATCCAAGGAATTTGAAATTCATGAAAATGAATCAATATGAAGAGCTGAAGCATCTGGCAACGTGGGATAAATTACAGATCTGATTCTCATAATAATGGTCAGATGGTGGAATCTGATTGGGTGTCTATGTTTAAGCCCTGTGAGATCTGATTGGGTGTGTGTGTGTTTAGGAGTGGTGAGATCTGATTGGGTGTGTGTGTTTAGGAGTGGTGAGATCTGATTGGGTATGTGTTTAGGAGTGGTGAGATCTGATTGGGTGTGTGTTTAGGAGTGGTGAGATCTGATTGGGTGTGTGTTTAGGCCCAGCGCTGTGTGTGGAGTCGGTCCTGCGGGGGCGGGGCCATATTCTCCTCCCCCTGCCTGCACCCGTCTCTCCGGCAGCTCTACGTGGCTACACTGAGAGGAGAGCTGCTCTGCCTCAACCCCGTACGTACCATTACACACGCTCCCATAGCATCTACACATGCTCCCTTACTCTATACACACTCTCCCATACCATTACACACTCTCCCTTACTGCATACACACGCTCCCTTACTGTTTACACACGCTCCCTTACCCTACACACACTCCCGTAGCGTTTACACACGCTCCCTTACCCTATACACACGCTCCCTTACTGCATACACATGCTCCCTTACTGTTTACACACGCTCCCTTACTGTTTACACACGCTCCGGTAGCTTTTACACACGCTCCCGTAGCGTTTACACATGCTCCCTTACCCTACACACACTCCCTTACCCTATACACACGCTCCCTTACCGTTTACACACGCTCCCGTACCGTTACACACGCTCCCGTAGCGTTTACACACGCTCCCTTACCCTATACACACGCTCCCTTACCCTACACACGCTCCCTTACCCTACACACACTCCCTTACCCTATACACACGCTCCCTTACTGTTTACACACGCTCCCTTACTGTTTACACACGCTCCCTTACCCTATACACACGCTCTCTTACTGTTTACACACTCTCTCTTACTGTTTACACACGCTCCCTTACTGTTTACACACTCTCTCTTACTGTTTACACACGCTCCCTTACTGTTTACACACGCTCCCTTACTGTTTACACACGCTCCCTTACTGTTTACACACGCTCCCTTACTGTTTACACACGCTCCCTTACCCTATACACACGCTCTCTTACTGTTTACACACTCTCTCTTACTGTTTACACACGCTCCCTTACTGTTTACACACTCTCTCTTACTGTTTACACACGCTCCCTTACTGTTTACACACGCTCCCTTACTGTTTACACACGCTCCCTTACTGTTTACACACGCTCCCTTACTGTTTACACACTCTCTCTTACTGTTTACACACGCTCCCTTACTGTTTACACACGCTCCCTTACTGTTTACACACGCTCCCTTACTGTTTACACACGCTCCCTTACTGTTTACACACGCTCTCTTACTGTTTACACACGCTCCCTTACTGTTTACACACGCTCTCTTACTGTTTACACACGCTCCCTTACTGTTTACACACGCTCCCTTACTGTTTACACACTCTCTCTTACTGTTTACACACGCTCCCTTACTGTTTACACACGCTCCCTTACTGTTTACACACGCTCCCTTACTGTTTACACACTCTCCCTTACTGTTTACACACGTTCCATTGCATTAAATTACATTATTGGCATTTGGCAGACGCTCTTATCCAGAGCGACGTACAACAAAGTGCATACCCATAACCAGGGGTAAGTGCGCTGAAAGACCCTAGAGGGAAGTACAATTTCAATTGCTACCCGTACAACAAAGATAAGGACCAGGGCCTATTTTTTTATTTATTTTTTATTTTTTTTATTTTACACACGCTCCCTTACTGTTTACACACACTCCCTTAGCTTATACACATGCTCTCTTACCGTTTACAGACAACCCCTTACACAACATTTACACATGCTCCCTTGCATACTTTTTACCAGTATCAGCCTTCAAACACTGGTCATTAGTCAACTTTATGAGACATATTCCAAGTTCCTCATTGAGAGGCATTGTCCCTGTAATGGCAGGAGAGTGGCGCCCTCCTGTGGAAACACTCCAGCGCTGCACCCTTCTTCTCCTCTCCGTGCTGCTCTGGGACCACCCTGTGCATTGGCTCTGTGGACCATAACATACACGGCTTCAGCCACAGAGGAGATCTGGTGAGACGCTCACATTCTCCAGCCTCCAGCCTGCCTGCAGGCCACATTAACATAGTTTCAATGTAATAACTTAGCACCTGTATAGCAGCTTCAAAACTGCATGGCTGTGATATTAACAGATGTTATTTAACTCATAGAACAGGACTTGTGACTTTCTTTAGTGTATGTTAATCGCAAGGAAAATAGGGGAAAAAAACATGGGAAATATGCTTTCAGGTTTGAGGACTGTGTTCTGTAGCAGTTGGTATTGGGATACCAGCATTACATGGTATTCGATCAAAAAGTAAATGTAGTATCTGGGTTTCTGGTACCTGCTCTCATATGTTTATTTTACTGGTCCAGTTGTGACGTTATCTTACTGTTCCAGTTGTGGCGGTTTCCTACTGACGGGCCAGTCTTCTCATCTCCTTGTGGCATGCCTGCCTCTCTGGCCAATCAGAATGTGTTCTGTGGGTCACATGACGGAAGCGTGTACTGCCTGAGGCTGTGCGATGGTGCCCTGGTGTGGCGGTTTCGGGCGGGGGCCAAGGTGTACTCTTCTCCCTTCCTGTTCCACAGCGAGGGCGGGGCCCTGGTCGCCGTGGCAACTACTGATGGAAAGCTGTGGATTCTGGGAGCAGAGGACGGGACGCCCCGGGCCTCTCTGTCCCTCCCGGGGGAGATCTTCTCCTCTCCAGTTCTGTGGGAGCGCATCCTAGTGGTGGGATGCCGCAATGACTTTGTGTACGGCATTGAACTGACCTCTTCCTAAGAGAAGGCCAGACTTTTAACTTCTTAGATATGTGTTTAAATAAAAATAAAGATTAAACATTTAAGATGAGATTAATCTGAAGCAGTAAACATGCATTCTTTGGTCAAGGAAGAAACAGGAAACAGGGAAAAGAGGATTTTAATGCGTCTACTGTGCATAACAGTTTATTTATAAAATAATAATTCACAATGAATACAGGGACATAAAGTGCATTTATTAACCTTTGTCACATATAACACGGTTTACACTACACTACTGCACACTACTGAAGTTAAAAACAAACATTGCAAATGGAGGCTGGGACGTGCCTAAACGGCCCATAAAATCACTTCTATACATTACATTACATAACATGGTACATTGTTAATGGAGAGATGGCGTGGATGATACAGTCACTGCAGGGGAAGAGCTGGAGCCAGGGAGGGGGTGGGGTCAGAGATGGTCAGGGCGGAGTCTGTGGAAGGGGGTGGGGTCAGAGATGGTCAGGGGCGGAGTCTGTAGAAGGGTGGGGTCAGAGATGGGTCAGGGGCGGAGTCTGTAGAAGGGGGTGAGATCAGAGATGGGTCAGGGGCGGAGTCTGTAGAAGGGGGTGGGGTCAGAGATGGTCAGGGGCGGAGTCTGTAGAAGGGGGTGGGGTCAGAGATGGTCAGGGGCGGAGTCTGTAGAAGGGGGTGGGGTCAGAGATGGGTCAGGGGCGGAGTCTGTAGAAGGGGGTGGGGTCAGAGATGGTCAGGGGCAGAGTCTGTAGAAGGGGGTGGGGTCAGAGATGGTCAAGGGCGGAGTCTGTGGAAGGGGGTGGGGTCAGAGATGGTCAGGGGCGGAGTCTGTAGAAGGGGGTGGGATCAGAGATGGTCAGGGGCGGAGTCTGTAGAAGGGGGTGAGATCAGAGATGGGTCAGGGGCGGAGTCTGTAGAAGGGGGGTGGGGTCAGAGATGGTCAGGGCGGAGTCTGTAGAAGGGGGTGAGATCAGATGGGTCAGGGGCGGAGTCTGTAGAAGGGGGTGGGGTCAGAGATGGGTCAGGGGCGGAGTCTGTAGAAGGGTGGGGTGAGAGATGGGTCAGGGGCGGAGTCTGTAGAAGGGGGTGGGGTCAGAGATGGTCAGGGGCGGAGTCTGTAGAAGGGGGTGGGGTGAGAGATGGTCAGGGGCGGAGTCTGTAGAAGGGGGTGGGGTCAGAGATGGTCAGGGGCGGAGTCTGTAGAAGGGGTGAGATCAGAGCTGGGTCAGGGGCGGAGTCTGTAGAAGGGGGGTGGGGTCAGAGATGGTCAGGGCGGAGTCTGTAGAAGGAGGTGAGATCAGAGATGGGTCAGGGGCGGAGTCTGTAGAAGGGGGTGGGATCAGAGATGGGTCAGGGGCGGAGTCTGTAGAAGGGGGGTGGGGTGACAGATGGGTCAGGGGCGGAGTCTGTAGAAGGGGGTGGGGTCAGAGATGGTCAGGGGCGGAGTCTGTAGAAGGGGGTGGGGTCAGAGATGGTCAGGGGCGGAGTCTGTAGAAGGGGGTGGGGTCAGAGATGGTCAGGGCGGAGTCTGTAGAAGGGGGTGGGGTCAGAGATGGTCAGGGGCGGAGTCTGTAGAAGGGGGTGGGGTCAGAGATGGTCAGGGGCGGAGTCTGTAGAAGGGGGGTGGGGTCAGAGATGGTCAGGGACGGAGTCTGTAGAAGGGGGTGGGGTCAGATGGTCAGGGGCGGAGTCTGTAAAAGGGGGTGTGGAAACATCAGATCACATTCCAACAGTGAGTGATTCGTGTCTCCATGCCGAGGTCATGTGACATGAAGGAACGAATAGTGTTACACGAGTCACGGTTTGCACCAACACAGCGTGAAGGCTACAAAATCTCAGTAAAGGTGAAAAAAATACATACTCTCTACACAAGATTCTGCCATGGTGGAGTAACCAAAATCTGCATTGAAACAAATGTGTGCAACTGCATCCAACATAAATTCCCCAATTTATTTCCTTTTTTAAACAAACACAAAAACCTAGCTAGTATTGTATTCCACATATGCATGTGCATAATTATTTGGAATGGTGTTGGAAGGTGGAGCCATGTTATCATGTGCAATACGAGCCCTTAAACATCACTGCAGTCTCCGCGCTCATGAGGAATGTATTTCAGCCCCGTTTCTCCCAGCTACGCTCAACTGCTGGACATACCTCATTTACATCTGCGGCAGTGGGTAGGGTGTCTGTGATTGGCTGCTCCAAGGTCTGGACTGCCTGTGATTGGCTGCTGCAGAGACCAGGATAACTTATTGGCTGTTGCTTTACCCTCAAATGGATATGAACATTCATACACACCATACCCCACACGCTACACCCATAAATGACCACATACTACCACACACCATACACCACACACACCATACCCCATGCACTCGATTCCACACAGCCTGCACTATTCACACCAGGGTTTCCCCCAGATACTAATAACAGAGGCTCTGTGCCTCCCCTATGTTTACCAGCATCAGAGAAACATCAATACAACCTCAGACTCCACACGGTCCATACTGTGTGAAAATATCAAAAATATTCCCATCACACCCACTAGCTGTTTTGTTCAATATGGTTTTATCATTATTAGATCTGTAGATCTGAAGGACTCAAAGGTCAATGAGATGAGACAGCAACTTTCTAGCAGTAGTGCCAAGTCTGTTAACTAGCTAGAGAAAACATCTACCCAGTGTAATTGATATTGTCCCTTTCTATTTTATTGAAAATATAGCCTGCTCCTTAAAAAAAATTTCGGCAGCGGAACATGCAGTTATACATTTTGATCAATTCTGATGAAACTTTGCAATATGGTAGATCCTTGTGCAGTTCGGACAACCTGTGCAATACCCCGATCAGCATAGTGCCAAAGATGGCACTATAACAAGCCACATTTTGGCTTGCAACTACTGAACCATTTGTAGTAGATTAAGAATTCCCTTTCTCCCAGATTCCTTGGATCTAGTGGAACAAAAACACTTTGGACCAAACAAATGTGTCTGGGCATTTTCTGCCATTTTGAATATTGTGGAAAAATTACAAAAACCAAAAACGAATTCCAAATTCCTACTCCTCCCTCAATTTTTGATAAATTCACTTGAAACTTGGTAAATAGCTTACAGTTACATCCATCCATTATCTGAACCCACTTATCCTGAACAGGGTCGCAGGGGGGCTGGAGCCCATCCCAGCATACAATGGGTGAAAGGCAGGAATACACCCTGGACAGGTTGCCAGTCTATCTCAGGGCACACACACCATTCACTCACACACTCATACCTATGGGCAATTTAGACTCTCCAATCAGCCTAACCTGCATGTCTTTGGACTGTGGGAGGAAACCGGAGTACCCGGAGGAAACCCACGCAGACACGGGGAGAACATGCCAACTCCACACAGAGAGGCCCCGGCCGACGGGGATTCAAACCCAGACCTCCTTGCTGTGAGGCGGCAGTGCTACCCTCTGCACCATCCGCCCCCCGACCCCCCCCCCCAATTATCCAGTCCAATTATCCAATTACTCCAATTATCACAAAGTCCAATTATCATGATCCTACAGCACACTCGGACTCTGTTCTCTCTCAACTCTCTGCACCAAGTGAGGGTACAGAAACAGCCAAAGCTACATATGTGCAGGGACCGAGCCAAACTCGACCGTTTAAGAGTGTAGAACAAAACATGGCTGTGTGAGTGCGGGGCTGTAGAACTGCTCATGAGAGATAGTTAATAGAGAGTGAGGACAGGACTGCAGATCGTTCTGGAATGGGTGTTTGGGGAATATCGGGGGGGAGGATTTCACTTGATGATCTGGGGGCAGTCGCTCCAGGCTTTGGCTTTGCGTTTGGCCAGAGCAAGCCAGGCCGGCTCCGTACACACAGCCGGGGAATCGGAGGAAGGGAAGCGTTTGGTCACATCTTTCACTGCAGGGGGAGAGGTGGTGGAGTCCGCAATCTCGACTGCAACACAAGGAGGCCAGAGATACTCAGAGCTGCGCTATGCTAAAAAAACAAGGCTAGAGCTGAGCTATGCTAACACAAGAAGAATATGCTCAGAGATGCACTACAGCTAACACAAGGAGGCTAGAGCTGTGCTACAGCTAACACAAGGATGCTAGAGCTGTGCTACGGTTAACACAAGGAGGCTAGAGCTGTGCTATGGCTAACACAAGGATGCTAGAGCTGTGCTACGGCTAACACAAGGAGGCTAGAGCTGTGCTACGGCTAACCCAAGGATGCTAGAGCTGTGCTACAGCTAACACAAGGAGGCAAGAGTTGTGCTACGGCTAACACAAAGAGGCTAAAGATGCTGAGAGCTGTGCTATGCTGACACAAACAGGCCAGAGTGAGGCTGGGGGAGGGGGCTCACCTGTGACTGAAGTGGGCAGGGTGTTGGACTTTTTCAGGTTTTCTCTGCGCTCAAACTTGGTGAGCAGTGTATCTGGCCTCTGCTCCGGGGGCAGTTTGGGTGTGGAGCTGCCACTCTGGGCTTCAGTAGGACTGGTGAGTGCGCTCTGTAAAGTGTAGGGTGGGATTAGTCTCAGGAGGACTTAAATATACGTGTCTATGTTGTGTTACACTCTCTCCCAGGGCGGTCAGTGCACAGGGCGGTCAGTATGCAGGGCGGTCAGTACGCAGGGTGGTCAGTACGCAGGGTGGTCAGTGCGCAGGCCGGTCAGTGCGCAGGGCGGTCAGTATGCAGGGCGGTCAGTGCGCAGGGCGGTCAGTATGCAAGGCGGTCAGTGCGCAGGGCAGTCAGTACGCAGGGTGGTCAGTATGCAGGGCAGTCAGTGCACAGGGCGGTCAGTGCGCAGGGCGGTCAGTATGCAGGGTGGTCAGTGCGCAGGGCGGTCAGTGCGGTCAGTGCACAGGGCGGTCAGTGCGCAGGGCGGTCAGTATGCAGGTCAGTGCGCAGGGCGGTACGCAGGTCAGTGCGCAGGGCGGTACGCAGGTCAGTGCGCAGGGTGGTCAGTGCGCAGGGCGGTCAGTGCGCAGGGTGGTACACAGGTCAGTATGCAGGGCGGTCAGTGTGCAGGGCGGTCAGTGCGCAGGGCGGTCAGTGCGCAGGGTGGTACACAGGTCAGTATGCAGGGCGGTCAGTGTGCAGGGCGGTCAGTGCGCAGGGTGGTCAGTGCGCAGGGCGGTCAGTGCGCAGGGTGGTACACAGGTCAGTATGCAGGGCGGTCAGTGTGCAGGGCGGTCAGTGCGCAGGGTGGTCAGTGCGCAGGGTGGTCAGTGCGCAGGGCAGTCAGTATGCAGGGCGGTCAGTGCGCAGGGCGGTCAGTATGCAGGTCAGTGCGCAGGGTGGTCAGTGCGGAGGGCGGTCAGTGCGCAGGGCGGTGCGCAGGCCGGTCAGTGTGCAGGGCAGTCAATGCGCAGGGCGGTCAGTGCGCAGGGTGGTCAGTGCGCAGGGCGGTCAGTGCGCAGGGCAGTCAGTATGCAGGGCGGTCAGTGCGCAGGGCGGTCAGTGTGCAGGGCGGTCAGTGCGCAGGGCGGTACGCAGGTCAGTGCGCAGGGCGGTCAGTGTGCAGGGCGGTACGCAGGTCAGTGCGCAGGGCGGTCAGTATGCAGGGCGGTCAGTGTGCAGGGCGGTCAGTGCGCAGGGCGGTCAGTGTGCAGGGCGGTACGCAGGGCGGTACGCAGGTCAGTGTGCAGGGCGGTCAGTGTGCAGGGCGGTCAGTGCGCAGGGCGGTCAGTGCGCAGGGCGGTCAGTGTGCAGGGCGGTCAGTGCGCAGGGCGGTACGCAGGTCAGTGCGCAGGGCGGTCAGTGCGCAGGGCGGTCAGTGTGCAGGGCGGTCAGTGCGCAGGGCGGTACGCAGGTCAGTGTGCAGGGCGGTCAGTGCGCAGGGCGGTCAGTGTGCAGGGCGGTCAGTGCGCAGGGCGGTCAGTGCGCAGGGTGGTACACAGGTCAGTGTGCAGGGCGGTCAGTGTGCAGGGCGGTCAGTGTGCAGGGCGGTCAGTGCGCAGGGTGGTACACAGGTCAGTGCGCAGGGCGGTCAGTGTGCAGGGCGGTCAGTGTGCAGGGTGGTCAGTGCGCAGGGCGGTACGCAGGTCAGTGCGCAGGGCGGTCAGTGTGCAGGGCGGTCAGTGCGCAGGGCGGTACGCAGGTCAGTGTGCAGGGCGGTCAGTGTGCAGGGCGGTCAGTGCGCAGGGCGGTACGCAGGTCAGTGTGCAGGGCGGTCAGTGTGCAGGGCGGTCAGTGTGCAGGGCGGTCAGTGCGCAGGGCGGTACGCAGGTCAGTGTGCAGGGCGGTCAGTGCGCAGGGCGGTACGCAGGTCAGTGCGCAGGGCGGTCAGTGCGCAGGGCGGTCAGTGCGCAGGGCGGTCAGTGCGCAGGGCGGTCAGTGTGCAGGGCGGTACGCAGGTCAGTGCGCAGGGCGCTCAGTATGCAGGGCGGTCAGTGCGCAGGGCGGTCAGTGCGCAGGGCGGTCAGTATGCAGGGCGGTCAGTGCGCAGGGCGGTCAGTATGCAGGTCAGTGCGCAGGGCGGTCAGTGTGCAGGGCGGTCAGTGCGCAGGGCGGTACGCAGGTCAGTGTGCAGGGCGGTCAGTGCGCAGGGCGGTACGCAGGTCAGTGCGCAGGGCGGTCAGTGTGCAGGGCGGTCAGTGTGCAGGGCGGTCAGTGCGCAGGGCGGTCAGTGAGGTCAGTACGTACGCTCTCTCGGTCCTTGGCCTGTTTCTCCGCCAGCTTCACCTCCCTCATGTGGCGCCGCTCCTCCCGGCTCAGCTGCTGCTCGCGGAAACCTTTCTGTTTCTGCAGCGCCAGCGTGATCCACAGAGGCCCCGCCTCCTTCTCCTGCGCCCGGGCACTGTCCAATGAGTGCCTGCTCTGCAACGAGGGCTTTTCTGCACAGCGAACCACAGCCAGGAATCAATTACTACAGCCAGTCCTGCAGCCACACATATAACCACACCTATCAGCACAGCCAATACTGCAGCCACACATATAACCACACCTATCAGCACAGCCAGTCCTGCAGCCACACATATAACCACACCTATCAGCACAGCCAATACTGCAGCCACACATATAACCACACCTATCAGCACAGCCAATACTGCAGCCACACATATAACCACACCTATCAGCACAGCCAATACTGCAGCCATGATAACTATCAACCAATTACTGCAGAACAATGTTTTTGCCAATTGAATCATATATCATAACTATCAGCATAGCCAATTACTGCAGCTGTACATAACAATCATAACTATCAGCATAGCCAATTACTGCAGCTGTACATAACAATCATAACTATCAGCACAGCCAGGCCTCAATCAGAGCTCAGTTTAAAGTGGGAGGGGGGTCAGTTTAAAGTGGGAGGGGGGTCAGTTTAAAGTGGGAGGGGGGTGTGGTCACACAGAGCTTAGATCGGTTTAAAGTGGGAGGGGGGTCAGTTTAAAGTGGGAGGGGGGTCAGTTTAAAGTGGGAGGGGGGTCAGTTTAAAGTGGGAGGGGGGTGTGGTCACACAGAGCTTAGATCGGTTTAAAGTGGGAGGGGGGTCAGTTTAAAGTGGGAGGGGGGGTCAGTTTAAAGTGGGAGGGGGGGTCAGTTTAAAGTGGGAGGGGGGTCAGTTTAAAGTGGGAGGGGGGTCAGTTTAAAGTGGGAGGGGGGCGGTCACGCACCGCGGCGGAGCTCTGCCCTCCTGTCTCCTTTCTCCCTCCAGGGAATGTTGATGGACGGGAAGAAGGACCTCTTCTCCTTAAGCTCCGTCTCTTCCTGTCGGCTGGGCGGCTGGTGGGTGCCCCCCCCCTCATTCTGGTCCCCTCTGAAGAGAGGAGAGGGGGGTGGGGAGACGCTGGGGGGTTTCGGGCAGACGCCTGGTTTCTGAAACGGAGGCAGCCTGTCACTGTGCTCTGATTGGATGGGGAGCGGAGATGTGGGGCTGGGGAACACGGAGGTGTCGGCGGGGTCGGGGGGGGGCAGGGGGGCGGGGTCGGGGGGGGACAGGGGGGCAGGGACGCCCTCGAAGCTGTCTCCGGCGCTGTAGCGCTTCTTCCTCTTCTCCGTGGGCTGGTCGCCGTGGAAACGCAGAGAGAAGTTGGTCCGCCGCAGTTTGATGCCGAACGGTGAGGGCTTGTCCTCCCCCCCCTCCCCCCCCTCCCTGCCCAGGCTCAGGGTCTCGGACAGGGCGCGGGGTTTGGGCGAGCCCGGCGGGGGGCTGGGCACCAGGAAGGAGGGCAGGTCTTTGGCGAACACGCACCCCTCCGTGCCATCCGCAATGCGGACGGTCTTCCCCGGTTTGGGCAGGGGGGCGGCGGCGGGGGCTGGCTCGGGGGAGGGGGGGTCGGGGGACCGGCTGGCATCTGCAAATTTCCGGCGTGCCGGAGTGATGGAGAACTTGGCGCTGGCGGACAGAGTCTTGCGGAGGTTGCCGTGGGAGACGGATTTCTGGCTGAGATCCTCACTGGTGGGCCGCGCCTCCCTGTCTCTCCCAGCCTCCGGCGCGCCCTCCACCCCGCGCAGGATGCGGGAGCGGATGCTGGCCCACTCCGCCAGCACGGAGGCGCCGGCCTGCTCCGCACAGCTCTCCTTCAGCCTGGTCCTGCCCGGGCCCCGGGCCGGGGGCCCCGCCGCCCTCCGGTCCTCCAGGCCCAGCAGCGACTTGCAGGCCGGGTCTCGGATCTGGTCCAGGTTCACAGCCGCGCCACACAGCTGGGCTCCGGTCACCAGGATGGCGGTGTGGGGCACGTACAGCGCGCCTCCTGTGGGAGTCTGCGCCTCCCTGCTGTCGGAGGTGCAGCTCTGCTGGCCGGGGCTCACAGGCGTCAGGTTGACCTTCTGGAACAGGATCTGCTTCTCTCCAGAGGACACTTTAAAGGTGAAGGGTCGCTGCCCACCCTCCACCTCTCTCCAGCGCTGCTCCTCAGCCTGCAGCTGCCTGCTGCCCTCCCCCTGTCCCTGCTCTATCTGCAGCTCTGCCTCACTCACACGCTCCTCTCCTCCCCCCCTGTTCTCCTGCAGTCCTCCCATCCTCTGCTTCTCCATTTCCTCCTCCCACTGCACTCTCTTCTGCCTCTCTTCCTCCACTCTCTGTCGCTCCTCCTCCCTCTTTCTCTCTTCCACTCTTTGCTGCTCCTCCTCCCTCTTTCTCTCTTCATCTCTCTGTCTCTCTTCCTCTCTTTTTCTCTCCTCCACTCTCTTTTGCTCCGCTTCTTTCTGTCTCTCTTCCTCCATCTTTTGTGCCTCCTCTCTTTGTCTCTCTTCCTCCCTCTGTCTCTCCTCCACCCTCTTTCTCTCCTCCACCTGATCCTCCTCCCTCTTTCTCTCTTCCTCTCTCTGTCTCTCTTCTTCTCTTTTTCTCTCCTCCACTCTCTGCTGCTCCTCCTCCCTCTTTCTCTCTTCCTCTCTCTGTCTCTCTTCCACTCTCTTTCTCTCCTCCACCTGCTCCTCCTCTCTCTTTCTCTCCTCCTCTCTCTGTCTCTCCTCCTCTCTTACTTTCTTATTTTCTTTAATTTGCTTTTCTTCTCTGTTTCTGTCCTCCTCAATCTTTTGTTGCTCCTCTTTTCGTCTCCCCACCTCTCTCTGTTCTCTCTCTTCTCTCTCTTCCTCCTGTAGTTTCTGTTTCTTTGACTCTTGGGGGAGTTTGTGGTCCGACTGGTCCTCGTGGCCCCAGGACATGCTGGGAGCTCTTGCCTGTGGTTCTGGCTGCTCCTGAAGAACTTCAGGGTGAAGCACATCTTGCAGATCCTAAAAACATAAAAAACTGTATTGTTCCCCAAACCATGACACAACATATAGATGTGAGCTATGCTGAATTTCTAATGTAAGCAATAATTTCAACATTCATGAAAGTTCCAATGGTACACATGCGTAAATATAATAATACAGTATAGCCCATATGAATTTGCACTGTGGCGCAATGTCTGTCCTTCGGATTTGCACTCCGGCACATTGGGTTTGAAGACATATGCCAAACAGGATTACCTAAATAAAATAATTAGACAATCATCAAGAAGAAAGAGAGCACTGAGCTCAGTAATAGGAAGACCCTCTAGAGCAAATTCTCTCCATAATGGAGAAACACCCAAACACCAACAGCGTTTGTCCAACAGATCAGAAACACTCTTGAGGAGGGAGGCGTGGATCTTTCAGTGACTATTCTTTGTGGAAGACTTCACAAACAGACATAGAGCACACTGCACTTCCAAGTAGTACCCAAAAGAGTCTGCAGAGTTCTGGACAGAAGAGACCAAGATTGACATGTATCAGAGTGATGGCAAGAGAAGGCACTGTCCCCTCATCTGTGAAATATGGAATAGTTTGGGCATGTATGGCTTAAACATGGTGGTGGGGTGTTATAGTTTGGGCATGTATGGCTGAAACATGGTGGTGGGGTGTTATAGTTTGGGCATGTATGGCTGAAACATGGTGGTGGGGTGTTATAGTTTGGGCATGTATGGCTGAAACATGGTGGTGGGGTGTTATAGTTTGGGCATGTATGGCTGAAACATGGTGGTGGGGTGTTATAGTTTGGGCATGTATGGCTGCCACAGGTGCTGGCTAACTTGTGTTCATTGATAATGTAACTGCTGATAGCAGCAGAAGAATTCATTCTGAAGCATACAGAACCATCATATCTGTTCAAATTCAATGAAATGCCTCCAAACTTGGTGGTTCATCCCACAGCAAAGGAAAGTTCCCAAACATGCAGTGCTTTCTCTGTGATGATGTTCCAGGATATTCCAGTAAGCCTATTGTTTGGCCTATGTCTCTGACTGTTTTTTTTCTTTGGAGGAATACGGACAGAGGAAGCAATGAAACATTTATTCGGCAAAGGGAATGTTCTTGCTCAATTTGAAGCCACACCAATTACAGATACGTGAGATGGGGACACACATTGTAATGTCACACATTGTAATAAAATACTTTCACAAAGGATGCGCCTCCCTAGTGTAAAATCCAGCTATGACCAGTTTGACATACCAGCTGCCAAGCCTGAGCTGAGCGGTTGTGTTTCCTTCAGGAGCCTCCTGGTTCTTTGGTCCTTTAACCCCTTAAGTATTGCCCCTTTTCTTAACACAAGCTTTAAAATGACAAACCCCAAATAAAATGCCAGAAGAAAAGGATGGATAAGATCAGCGATTAAGCCCCTCAACTGGAGCAGAACCAGCAGCGTATCCCAGGGGAATCAGTCGGCACGGAGACCAAGATCAACTTTATACCCCCTCCCCCCCCTCCCCCGCCGGGCGCTTCACCTGGGCGGCTCTCCTGTGCTTGCGCGAGACGCGCTGGTGTTTGGGTTTGACGGACAGCTTGTGGCGGGCAGCGGAGCTGTCGAGGCGGGGCCCTGGAAGGGGCAGGGCGTCCAGGTTTATGGACTCGATGGTGCCGGGGGGCGGGGCTCTCTTCACTCGGGGGGGGCGCACCGCTGAGGCTCCGCCCTGCTTACCATGACAACAGCACAGGGCTCACCATGACAACAGCACAGGGTTAAAGCGCTTCATTCATCTCAATTCAACCTTGTAAATGGATGAGTGACACTTTTGAGAAAAACCAGTGTAAACTTGGGTTTTGTTGATTGTGTGTGCCAGCTCTGGCCCCTCCCACTCTCATCACACCGTTACCTGTGTTAGCTCTGGCTCCACCTCCGGCTCTGCCTCCACCTGTGCCTCCACCTGTGCCTCCACCTGCAGGGGGCTTGCGGGCGTGTCTTCCTCATCAGAGCTTCCATCACTCTCCCTGGAGGGGTGGGGCTTTGGCCCAAACTTTATACTGTGGGCGATCTGCCTCTGTAAAACACACACACACACATATACACACACACACACATACTGTTCGGTGAGCAATCTGTAGTATTGTTGATCTTCATGTTCATGTTGCGAATTCACTGAGAGCCAAAACATTATGACCACCTGCCTAATTCCGCCAGAAGAGCTCTGACCCACCAAGGCATGGACCTCTGGAGGTGCTCTGTGGTGTCTGGCACCAAGACATCAGCAGCAGATCCTTTAAGGCCTGTTGCAAGGTGGAGGTGCAGTAGACTGGACTTGTTCCAGCACATCCCACAGATGCTCGATCGGATTGAGAGCTGGGGAATTTGGAGGCCAGAGCAACACCTTCATCATGTTCCTCAAGCCAATGTGTGAACTGTGGCAGGGCACCTTATCATGCTGAAAGAGGTCACTGCCATCAGGGAATGTGTACCTGGTACCTGGGGTACCTGGTCTGCAACGGTATTTAGATATTTAGGTAGGTGGCACGTCCACATGAATACCCGGACCCAGGGTAGCAGAACACTGCCCAGAGCATCACACCAGCTTGTTTTCTTCCCACAGTGCATCCTGGTGCCATCTCTTCCCCAGGTAAATGGCAAACATGTACTTGGCCATCCACATGATGTAAAAGAAAATGGGACTCATCGGACCAGACAACCTTCTCCCATTGCTCCAAGGTCCAGTTTGATGCTCACATGCTCATTGTAGGAGCTTTCATTGGTGAACAGGGGTTGGCATGGGCACACTGACCGGTCACTGTGTGTTGCGACACATTCCTCCAGTAACCATCATTAAAATCTTTTCCGCAACAGTAGCACTTCCGTCGGTTTGGACCAGACGGGATAGCCTTTGTTGCCCATGTGCATCTATGGCTCAACACCCTAACGCTGGTGGGTAGTGTGTCCCTCCCCAGACCAGACGACAGGTCCTCATCACGGCCATAATGATACAGCTCTTATCAAAGTCACTTTATGCATTTATTTTTAGGTCTTTATGCTACGTATTTATTCCATATTCAACACGTCGACACACACACTCACACTCAAGAGAGACACACACCAACTGTTCGCTTACCATCTAATATATCCCAGACCTTGAAATGTGCCATTATTACAAGATAATCAATGTTATTTGCTTCATCTGTGAGTGGTCATAATGTTTTGGTTCATGGGTGTAGTTGCAGAGGCAGTCTCAGCAGCACAGGTAGACTCACCTGCAAGTCTCTCACTTTGTCAGAGACGTTGTCCTGGGACATGGCTAGCCTGGGCTCCCCAGGGGGGTCTGGGACAAAAATGCTGTCGTGTGACAGAGACCGACTGTTCAGATCCCTGTAGAACCAGCAAGAGTGTGAGCAACACACACACACAGGCACATACGCACATACACACACTCACACACATACACACACACACACACACACACAAACAGACAGACAAACAGACACACACACACACACTAGCCCACAGGTGACCAGGTGGTATAATCTGTACCTCAGTTGGCCGCAGGCTGCTTCATCCTCTGCAGTGAGCCCATGGCTCAGGTCTCTGTTGGACTGGCTGGCGCGGAGCTGCTCCTGCACCCCAAGCTCCGACTCCTTCTTCTTCCGCTTCCCGAACAGCCTGCGGAACGGCTGGAATTTGCCCTGCCGCCTGGGCTCTGCTGATCACACGGATATACTGAGTATATCTAACCCTAACTCTGCCGCCTGGACTCTGCTGATCACACACATACTGCAGCTGACCACTTGGTATCTGCTATATCAGCTACTGCATGCACCATGCTCAGCACAGGGCGAAGAGCAGTCTGGGAATGGATCCACACACACACACACACCCATACACACACCCATACACACACGCATACACACACGCATACACACACACACACCCATACACACACTCACACTCACACACTCACACACACACTCACGCATACACTCACACACACACGCCCATACACACACTCACACACACACGCATACACACTCACTCACACACACTCACACACACACTCACAGACACTCTTGCACACTCACACTCAGAGAGACACACACACACACAGACACACACTCAGACAAACACACACACACTCAGACATAAACACTCACACATTGCATACAGTATCTCTGTGTGGGATAACTACCCTTTTTCAGGGTAATTAAAGTTGGGACTATGATCATAAGCTCCAGCTGGGTTTGATATGTTTCCCAATTTTACACCCCAGGTAAAAATTTGAGCCCATGGCATGGGTTGTGCAATGTGGGAAAAGACACGCATCTCCAGTGAACTTTGGTTTAGGAGCCTATAAAGCCTTTTATTCCGCATGTCCTTGAACATATAGCACGGGGAATCTGGAGCAGTTCTCAATAACTACACCACAACTACACTGTAACTACTGTAGTTCTCAATAACTACACTACAACTACACTGTAACTACTGTAGTTCTCAATAACTACACTACAACTACACTGCAACTACTGTAGTTCTCAATAGCTACACTACAACTACACTGTAACTACTGTAGTCCTCAATAACTACACCACAACTACACTGCAACTACTGTTGTTCTCAATAACTACACCACAACTACACTGTAACTACTGTAGTTATGCTTTACACCACAACTACACTAACTACTGTAGTTATATTTAACTACAACACAACTACACTGCAACTACTGTAGTTCTCAATAACTACAGTACAGCTATACTGTAACTCTACTATAGTTCTCAATAACACAGATACTACAGCTAAAGTGTAACTACTGCAGTTCTCAATAACTACAAAACAACTATACTGAAACTATATTGCAGTTCTCATGACCTATACTTCAACTACAGTATAGCTCTACAGTAGTACTCATGAACTACTCTACAACTACAATCCCATCAAAATGTATTAGAAAAGATAAACCAACATGAAGACCAGAGAGCTGTCTTTGGGAGAAAAAGCAAGCCATTTTGAAGCTTAGAGGGGAGTCTATAATTGAAATGAATTGAATCTGATTTTTTATAGTGATGTTAACATGAAATGAAATACTCAGCCATGGCCTGCCCTGCTGAAACTGGGTACACTGGGAAGGGAGAGAATGATGGGAGATGAAGTCCTGAGCTTGAGTGTGTTTGCAGTAGTAGTAGGAGTATTGTCACGCCCACAGAGTTTCAGAGGTTACCAGAGTTTTATTTCTCAGATAAAAAGGAGATAGAAGAGGGACCTTTGATTCAAGTATTTGCTTCCAGTCATTTTATTTTCCAATAAGTGACTGACTCAGTGGAATAAAAGATGATCTCTGATACTGGGCGGAGCAGGAAATGGTCTCCTTTAAAGAGATTGCGGGGGAAATTGCATTTCATTAATAAATCATCACGGGGGGGGGCAGTGTTCAGCACTAGAGCCCAACAGTGTTCAGCACGATAGACTTACAGTGTTCAGTACTACAATCATACAGCGATCAGCACTTATTACAAGACTAAATGGCTAGTTAAGACAGTCCCATCTCTTGCAGGTCTGTGTGCCTTAGGGTTTGGCTTCTCCTCATGTTTACGTTTCTCAGTGGCGTGTGGACGGAGCGTTTACTTCACGCTTGCCAGCCCAGGTAAGCCAGCCCAGGTGAGTGAGCACAGGTGAGGTTACGGAGTTGAGTTTCGCTGTGGAGCAGATCCCTTACCCCGTCTGGTGTGGGGTGTCACCCAGCCTTCACATGCTGCAGAATGGCACTCTGGGTAATTTTACCATAAACTATGTCTTCACATGTACATACTGTGTACGATTTACAGCTGTGTTACAGAGTGTCTGTGCGTGTTTGTGTGTGAGGTGAGTGTGTGCATGTTTGTTTGTGTGTGTGTGCATGTTTGTGTGTGTGGTGAGTGCGTGTTTGTGTGTGTGGTGTGTGTGTTTGTGTGTTTGGTCTGTGTGTGTGTGTTTGTGTGTGGTGTGTGTGTATGTGTGTGTGTGCATGTTTGTAAGTGTGTTTCTGTGCGTGTTTGTGTGTGAGGTGAGTGTGTGCATGTTTGTTTGTGTGTGTGTGCATGTTTGTGCGTGTGGTGAGTGCGTGTTTGTGTGTGTGGTGTGTGTGTTTGTGTGTGGTGTGTGTGTGTGTGCATGTTTGTTTGTGTACATGGTGCATGTGTGTGAGTGTGTGTCTGTGTGCATGGTGTGTCTGTATATGTGTGTGTGTGTGTGTGTGTGTGTGTGTCTGTATATGTGTGTATGTATAAACACACTCCACTGCAGACATTAAAAGCCTGAAGGAAACAGCACATCTCTGTGTGTTTCTTACACATGCCACACCTCTTAAAGAGACAGCCCAATCACAACAAGAGTACTGTAAGTATGAATGCATTTGGTAATGTGATCTGAATTAGTGTCCAATATTGAAGCAAGGGGCTGTCTGTTTAAGTTCTGGTCCACAGCAACCTGCATTTACCTGGGGGTTTGGGTATGGAAACCTCTAAACAAACATCATGGTTAGTTTCTTGGACATCTGTTGCCATGGTAACTATTAGCTTTGTCTGTAAGATATAATGGCAGAAGTGTCTTTTACCATAGGACCCCACATAGAAACCATAGGACCCCATAAAAACCATATGGGACCATACACAGACCACATCAGCCATGGCATCAGGCCCAGCAGACTGATCATGGTGAGAATCCCAGAGGAACAGCCTGCTGGTAGAGTCTGAGAGCAGAGTGAATGTAGACTCTACTATATCTCAACCACACTGTCTCTATCAGAACTACGGTACACCATACTTTCAGCATTGTTTTATCTGGACCGCAATTTAAAGGATTATTGACTGAACTCAAACATATAATTAGATTTAACAATGAAATATTTGAATACCCCTGAAATTGTGTTCTTCAGCTGTCAAACAAACACATAATCAATGACTCACTCATTCACCACCTCCTACACACACATCAGCAGCTGTCTCACATACACACATGAGTGCTAAGCCTTTGTCTTTATATAGACTTCATACAATATAAGCCAGGCCATATGACAGTGCTGAGAGTGTGCTCATTGGCTGTAAATATTGCTTGGTATTTATACTTCAATCTGTATGGTTTAAAAACACTCTCAGAAGTGTCCCTACAGGAGTGCAGTACTGTCAGAGCTGAATGAGGACAGAGCTGCTGATGGGATGGGGTCGACAGGTATGTCAAAGGCCCAGTGTAGGACTTCTGTGCTGTATCTGTAGCTGTAGTTATGGGGTGTAGCTGTAGGGTGTAGCTGTAGTTATGGGGTGTAGCTGTAGGGTGTAGCTGTAGTGTGGGTGTAGCTGTAGTGTGTAGCTGTAGTTTTGGTGTAGCTGTAGTGTGGGTGTAGCTGTAGTGTGTAGCTGTAGTTTTTGTGTAGCTGTAGTGTGGGTGTAGCTGTAGTGTGGGTGTAGCTGTAGTGTGTAGCTGTAGTTTTGGTGTAGCTGTAGTTTAGGTGTAGCTGTAGTGTGGGTGTAGCTGTAGTTTTGGTGCAGCTGTAGTTTTGGTGTAGCTGTAGTGTGGGTGTAGCTGTAGAGTGTAGCTGTAGTTTTGGTGTAGCTGTAGTGTGGGTGTAGCTGTAGTTTAGGTGTAGCTGTAGAGTGTAGCTGTAGTTTAGGTGTAGCTGTAGAGTGTAGCTGTAGTTTAGGTGTAGTTGTAGTTTTGGTGTAGCTGTAGAGTGTAGCTGTAGTTTTGGTATCGCTGTAGTTTTGGTGCAGCTGTACTGTGGTTGTAGCTGTAGTTTAGGTGCAGCTGTAGTGTGGTGTAGCTGTAGTTTAGGTGTAGCTGTAATTTTGGTGTAGCTGTAGTGTGGGTGTAGCTGTAGTTTAGGTGTAGCTGTAGTATGGGTGTAGCTGTAGTTCAGGTGTAGCAGTAGTGTGGGTGTAGCTGTAGTTTTGGTGTAGCTGTAGTGTGGATGTATCTGTAGTTTGGGTGTAGCTGTAGTATGGGTGTAGCTGTAGTTTTGGTGTAGCTGTAGTATGGGTGTAGCTGTAGTTTAGGTGTAGCTGTAGTGTGGGTGTAGCTGTAGTTTTGGTGTAGCTGTAGTTTTGGTGTAGCTGTAGAGTGTAGCTGTAGTGTGGGTGTAGCTGTAGTTTTGGTGTAGCTGTAGTTTTGGTGTAGCTGTAGAGTGTAGCTGTAGTGTGGTGTAGCTGTAGTGTGGGTGTAGCTGTAGGGTGTAGCTGTAGGGTGTAGCTGTAGTGTGGGTGTAGCTGTAGGGTGTAGCTGTAGTGTGGGTGTAGCTGTAGTGTGGGTGTAGCTGTAGTGTGGGTGTAGCTGTAGGGTGTAGCTGTAGCAGAGAAGCAGCTGTGGAGCATGGGGCCATGTGTTACTGTGAGGGAGGGCTTTACCTATGTGAGCTGCACACCGTGACACGGTCATGCACCAGTGAAGAAAAACTTTAGGAAACATTGAGCTGTCTTCCACACACAGCGAGGCCTTAAACCGGCTTCAGAGAAACAGAAACACATTCATCAGCACATTTTACACTTATCATTACAGACCTGATATCTCACACTTATCATTACAGACCTTATATATCACACTTATCATTACAGACCTTATATATCACACTTATCATTACAGACCTTATATATCACACTTATCATTACAGAGCTTATGTCTCACTCCATATTACAGACCTTATATTTACATTTACATTAATGGCATTTGGCAGACGCTCTTATCCAGAGCTATATCTCACACTCCTCATTACAGACCTTATATCTCACACTTCTGAAAATCATCCAAGAGATCCATACACAACCAGGAGGGGAGAATGACTTTATTCTTATTTATGTGTATTTCTGTCAGAAAAGTGCACACTCAAACTCAAACATGAAACAGTCACATATGATCCACGTCGGGGGTCCACTTATCAGACATGAGCATTTACAGCAGTATAACTGTCTCTCTCCCTCTCTCTCTCTTTCTACCTCGCCCTCTCTCTCTCTTTCTACCTCTCTCTCTCCCTCCATCTCTCACCATCTCTCTCTCTCCCTCTTTCCACCTCTCACCCTTTCCCTCTCCCTCTCCCTCTCTCTCCCTATATCCCTATATCTCTATCTCTATCTCTCCCTCTCTCTCTCTCTCTCTCTCTCTCTCTCTCTCTCTCTCTCTCTCTCTCTCTCTCTCTCTCTCTCTCTCTCTCTCTCTCTCTCTCTCTCTCTCTCTCTCTCTCTCTCTCTCTCTCTCTCTCTCTCTCTCTCTCTCTCTCTCTCTCTCTCTCTCTCTCTCTCTCTCTCTGAGTGGGGTTTTCTTATCCTGCTCTCTGACACAGTAACCTGCAGTTTCACACATTTTGCTCCCATGGCAACCGTTCCTGTGTGCTGGGAGAACAAGGGAACACCTTGCGTCCAGGCGCCCTGTGTAACCGACACCCAGCCTCCTGAACACAGAGGAGAGAGACCAACAGATCCCCTCCTTCTGCAGCCTCTGTGTGTGTGTATGTCTGTCTGCATGTGTGTGTGTGTGTGTGTATGTGTGTGAGTGTATGTGTGTGTGTGTGTGTGTGTGTGTGTGTGTGCGTGTGAGAGAGTGTGTGTGCGTGTCTGTCTGCATGTGTGTGTGTGTGTGTGTGTGTGTATGTATGTGAGTGTATGTGTGTGAGCGTGTGTGTGCGAGGGAGAGTGTGTGTGAGTGTATGTGTGCGTATGTCTGTATGTATGTGTGTGTGTGTGTGTGTGTGTGTGTGTGTGCTATGATGGTGATGTATACAGAAATTGACAGACTGAGAGGCAGAACAGGGCTCATGTAGAGCGAGAGAGAGAAAGAGAGGGAGAGGGAGAGAAAGAGATAGAGAGAGGGAGAGAGAGGGAGAGAGAGAGAAAGAGAGGATGATGAAATGTACCTCAGATATAAGATGAGAAAACAGGACCTACAATAAAATACAGGCCTGTTTTGCATTCAACCTCAAAAATAAATAGCATTTTCCCCTTAACTGGAAGATTCTGATGAACAAGGTCATCCCTGTACTGTATGATATGTTTACATGGCTGACATACTCTCGATCACTCTTCACCACAAACTGATGCAGCGAGATGTATGCAGCAGAAAAGTGTGTTTGAAAAATGTTTTTACTGGAAAGTGGTATTATCATTACCCGTGTCCCGGGTCAGTGTGAGTGCTGTCGTGTTTACCACTGTGTTGCAGAATGCAGAGCACGGAGCCCTGTGAGAGTGCAGTCTTACCTTACTGTTGATCCTGCCTGTGCTCCACGATTCGCTCCGACTACTGCTGTCAGAGGAACTGGGGCTCTACCTGGAGTGTCAGGTGTCACTGCGCAGGTGCAGTGTGTGTGTGCGCCTGTGCGTGTGTGTGTGTGTGCGCCTGTGCGTGTGTGTGTGTGCCCTGTGTGTGTCTGTGAGTGCAAATGTGTGTGTGAGTGTGTGTGTGTGCCCTGTATGTGTGTGACCTGTGCGTGTGTTTGTGTGTGTGTGTGAGTGTGTGTGCGCGTGTGTGTGTGTGTGAGTGCGAGTGTGTGTGTGTTTGTGTATATTAAGAGCACTGACCAATAAGACAGCATGTTTCGAAGGGAAATGGGTTGGTTTAAACACTCATACCACCAGAGACATTATTTTTCACACTAAAAGGGAGAGAGGGTTGGGTGCCAAATGTGGAATGGATCTACCCTGCTACAAGGCCCTCCCATCTCTTAAATATGCTGAACAGCAATTACAAAACTGTTAGAAAGCTGCTAGAGCTTCATTCTTGGACATGAACATGACCAAGGACATAACCCAGGGTTTCTGGGCCTCTGGAAAGAACCCACTGGTGAAATGGACACACGCTCTGCTGGCTTTGGGGTCTGGTCAGACTGGCCTGAACTAAATGACCTATGTGTTCGGACAGGAGTAACTCTGGCAAGGGTACGAGCTGACTCTGAGACTGTTATAGTGTCTGAGGATATTATCTCTGACCAGCTCATAAGTGTAAGAGCCACTGCTGGGTACAGAGACGCTGTGTATCAGTGAACACCTGCTAATGCTCGGAGGCTCCTGAACACTGGACCAGTTTACATTTACAGGGGAAACTAGCATGTCTTCTCTCTGCTGATCACTCAGTGTCTCATTCTGTTTTTAATAATACTGCAATTATATTATTGTCATTCACACAGTTAAAGCAGGATTACAGGTCTAGACTTAATCTCTCAATCTGGTTCCCAAACTCTCAGTCACCTGACTGTTTGCATCACGGTCAAGGACACATCACAGAATCTCTATCCCACATTCTAAATGGCTGCCACGCATACAAGGGAATGTATATAGCAAGGCACGATAGAATCGTGGAACTGTTAGCAAAGGATCTCTTACCATCATACCCATCTACAGTGAGAATGTACAAGCATTCCCGTGTCACTTTAACCATGTTCAACCTTTACAATAATACTAATTTTCTTTACAATGTGTCTGCTAATCAACCATGTCAACCATGAGATTCCGCTCTCATCGCTGTCTGGGATGGGTGTCACAGGGTCTGCACTCGCTTGGTTTTCCTCCTACCTCTCTGGTCATTCCTACCAGGTGACTTTGAGGGGCTCAGTCTCTGACCCTCACCCCCTACAAACTGAAGTCCCGCAGGGCTCAGTTCTTGGTCCTCTCCTCTTCTTGCTATACACCATGTCTCTTGGTTCTGTTATCTCTTCCCATGGCTTTTCTTATCACTCTTACGCCGATGACACCCAACTCTTCATTTCCTTCCCCCCCCGATACCCAGGTCACCACACAGATCTCTGCCTGCTTGGCTAATATCTCTGCGTGGATGACTTCCCACCACCTGAAGCTTAACCTTGCCAAAACTGAGCTTCTCTACATCCCTGCTAAGTCCTCTCCCACAATCAACCTCTCACTCACTGTTGAGGACTTTGTAGTTCCCCCTCCCGTACGGCAAAGAATCTTGGGGTGACCCTTGATAACTGCCTCACCCTGGCTCCACAAGTATCCTCCACTGCCAGAACCTGCAGGTTCTTTCTGTACAATATACGCCATATCCGTCATCTCCTGACGGAGAAAGCCACCCAGCTCCTAGTCCAGGCACTCGTCATTTCCCGCCTGGATTACTGCAACTCCCTCCCAGCCGGTCTCCCAGCTTTGTGCCATCAAGCCCCTCCAGCTGGTCCAGAATGCTGCAGCCCACCTGATCACCAGTCAGCCCAGGTCGGCTCATGTCACCCCGCTCCTCATTGACCTCCACTGGCTTCCTATTGCCGCATGCATCCGATTCAAGGCCCTAGTGTTGCCATTTCAGGCTGCTAAGGGAACTGCCCCACCTTATATACAATCTTTAATCACTCCCTACTCCCCAGCTAGACCACTCCGGTCTGCCAGCTCTGGTCGCCTTATGGTTTCCTCTCTACGAGCACCTGGCGGTTGAGCTGCATGTTCACGCCTGTTTTCCGCTCTGGTTCCTCAGTGGTGGAATGACTTGCCTACCACTGTCAGGACTACAGAATCCCTCCCCCTATTTCGAAGCAGACTAAAAACACACCTTTTCAAACTCTACCTTAGTCCTCCCTCCTGATTTCCCCTGCCCCCCCTTTCTGATATCCCTATCCTCCTTGTCTAAGCCCCGCCCAAAAAATTTATTTTTTATTTGCACTTATGATGACTGTATGTTTAGAACAATACTTAATGTGTATTTTACTAGCTGTGGATGTGATGCTTTAACTTGTGGAAGAACCTATGCACTTGTAAATAGCTTTGGATTAAAAGCGTCTTCTAAATGACAAAAATGTAAATGTAAAAATGTCTAAAACTCCAGATGTTGTTGATGAGGAAAGCAGAGCGGTGTCCATTTTAGAGGTTGGCTGTACATTTGATTTCAGCCTTTGATTTTCCTCACTGAGGCACTGAAGTATCAGCCCATGGTGTCAGCTATAGAACAACTTGGCTACAAGTGTAAACTGTTTTTATATTTGGCAGCCTTGGCAATGTCCACAGACTAGTGGTTAGGGGTCTGCAATGTCCACAGACTGGTGGTTAGGGGTCTGCAATGTCCACAGACTGGTGGTTAGGGGTCTGCAATGTCCACAGACTGGTGGTTAGGGGTCGGCAATGTCCACAGACTGGTGGTTAGGGGTCTGCAATGTCCACAGACTGGTGGTTAGGGGTCTGCAATGTCCACAGACTGGTGGTTAGGGGTCTGCAATGTCCACAGACTGGTGGTTAGGGGTCTGCAATGTCCACAGACTGGTGGTTAGGGGTCTGCAATGTCCACAGACTGGTGGTTAGGGGTCTGCAATGCCCACAGACTGGTGGTTAGGGGTCTGCAATGTCCACAGACTGGTGGTTAGGGGTCTGCAATGTCCACAGACTGGTGGTTAGGGGTCTGCAATGTCCACAGACTGGTGGTTAGGGGTCGGCAATGTCCACAGACTGGTGGTTAGGGGTCTGCAATGTCCACAGACTGGTGGTTAGGGGTCTGCAATGTCCACAGACTGGTGGTTAGGGGTCTGCAATGTCCACAGACTGGTGGTTAGGGGTCTGCAATGTCCACAGACTGGTGGTTAGGGGTCTGCAATGTCCACAGACTGGTGGTTAGGGGTCTGCAATGCCCACAGACTGGTGGTTAGGGGTCTGCAATGTCCACAGACTGGTGGTTAGGGGTCTGCAATGCCCACAGACTGGTGGTTAGGGGTCTGCAATGTCCACAGACTGGTGGTTAGGGGTCTGCAATGTCCACAGACTGGTGGTTAGGGGTCTGCAATGTCCACAGACTGGTGGTTAGGGGTCTGCAATGTCCACAGACTGGTGGTTAGGGGTCTGCAACTGGCAGGAATGTCAGTACTGTGAGCAAAGCAGCTCGTAAGATACTATACTACAATAATATGTAATGTATATGTATTTGTAATGTAATAATATATGTAATAAAATGTAATGTAATGTAATATGTAGCCGCCATATTTGGAGGCGGCGCTGCTACCTGTACCCCTAACAGTCCTGCAAGAGTCCATGTCATTATTCTGTACTGTGTGTCTGTAGTGTCCATGTCATTATACTGTACTATGTGTCTGTAGTGTCCATGTCATTATTCTGTACTGTGTGTCTGTAGTGTCCATGTCATTATTCTGTACTGTGTGTCTGGAGTGTCCATGTTATTATTCTGTACGGTGTGTCTATATTGTTTATGTCGTTTATTGTCACTTTGGTATGTGGACATGAATAAAAGTATTAAATGTGTCTGCATGCATGTGCATGTGCGTGTGTGCGTGCGCGTATAGGTCTGCATATGTGTACGTGTGTGCAAAAAAAAAAATCTGTATACATCTTGCTGGAGAAAGTAATAATTAATTTAAAAATCCTACAAGACAGCAGCTATGTCACATTTTCTCATAAAACTCAATTAACCCAATCCACGCTGCCCCCTTTTTGTTGAGTTGTCAATGTCCCAAATCATTGTTGAGTTCTTATTTCTAAGAAAAAAGTGCTGCAGTACCTGAGAAGGGGGAAGTCCACAGGGTTAGAGTAGGGTTGGGGTTGGGGTTAGGGTTAGGTAAGTAAGAAGTCTTTATTTCCCAAGTTGTCCCATATTAGGGCCTCTTGGGAAATAAAAGTTTGCACTGGCCATTCCGAGTACTGAAGACTTTAAGTAGGAAGAATTTGGTCCCTCTTGTGTCGGTGCTCTATGTGCATTGGTTCAGTCCTCTTGGAAATAGAGTGCTAAGTTTGAGAATCCAGTGTTTCTCTAACCTGCGTCTCTTCTCCGGTGTCCAGTTATTATTTGTTTGAAGGCCCAATATTTCTAGTGCCTCAAGTCCATGGTGAAGGAAATGAGCCACCAGGTGTGTGTCTGTCTCTCTGTGATTTCTAATATTATATATATGTTGTGCTAGTCTACATTTAATTGTATTCCCTGTCTCTCCTACATATATTATACCACATTGTTTGCACTTCATGGCATATATGCAGTTTTTAGTATTTTTGGTTAGTGTTTGTTTTATTATGTAGGTTGTGTTGGTAGTGGTGTTCCTGATTGTCGTGGCTTGTTTGTAGTATACTGGGCCCTGTGTAGGTATAGTATTCATTTCTGGTAGTTCATCAGATGATCTTTAAGATTTGTATTTCTTTTATACGGTGAGATAATTTTATGGGTCGTGGTCGTGGTCGTGGTTAGGGTTAGGGTTAGGGTTAGGATCTACAGAACAGCAGCCACCCACAGCCCTGTGCTGAAGCAGTGAAAGATCATGCGTGTGTTAGGACCCGATTCTGAAACAGCGTGGTTGTTTCAGCCAGACCAGCTGCAGGACGCGTCACTGCTATGATGGGGCAACACAAGCAATGGCCTGTCTCCCTGTGCCCTCATCCCACAGCACAACAGAGCGCTATTCATCACCAGGCTAACTGACCAGCACAAAGAGCCTTCACAAAATTGCTCCTGATTAACTGTGTGAGTGTGTGAGTGTGTATGTGAGTGTGTGAGTGTGTATGTGCGTGTGTGAGTGTGTGAGTGTGTGAGTGTGTATGTGCGTGTGTGCGTGGGTATGCATGCGTGTGCAGCTAGATTTGTGGCGTTTCAGCTGCCAAACTGTGGTATTGCTACTTGGACAGTTTATCTGATTATTCTGCATGGGTTCAAGTTCTTTTCTGTGTGAAACTGTACTTCCCTCTCGGGTTTACAGCACATGTGTGCCTGGTTATGGTTTGCACTTGTACGTCACTGTGGATAAGAGCGTCTACTAAATGACTGTAATGTGTAGCCTATGTGATGTAATGTGATGTAATGTAATATAATGTGTATGTAAAGTGTAAGTGATGTAATGTAATGTAATGTAATGTAACCTGTACCTCTCACGTCTGAACTGCATGGACTCCTGTACACCTCACTGCCTCCCCTATACGCCCCTGAATACACGGAGTCACGCGGAGTCACGCGGAGTCACGCGGAGTCACACAGGGTCATACAGAGTCATACAGAGTCATACTCCAGGGTCAGAGTCACACAGAGTCATACAGAGTCACACAGAGTCATACTCCAGGGTCAGAGTCACACAGAGTCACACAGAGTCACACAGAGTCATACAGAGTCACACAGAGTCACACAGAGTCACACAGAGTCATACAGAGTCATACAGAGTCACACAGAGTCACACAGAGTCATACAGAGTCACACAGAGTCATACAGAGTCATACTCCAGGGTCAGAGTCACACAGTCATACAGAGTCATACAGAGTCATACTCCAGGGACAGAGTCATACTCCAGGGTCAGAGTCACACAGTCATACAGAGTCATACAGAGTCATACTCCAGGGACAGAGTCATACTCCAGGGTCAGAGTCACACAGTCACACAGAGTCATACAGAGTCACACAGAGTCACACAGAGTCACACAGTCATACAGAGTCACACAGAGTCATACTCCAGGGTCAGAGTCACACAGTCATACAGAGTCATACAGAGTCATATTCCAGGGTCAGAGTCACACAGAGTCACACAGAGTCACACAGAGTCATACAGAGTCACACAGAGTCACACAGAGTCATACTCCAGGGTCAGAGTCACACAGAGTCATACAGAGTCACACAGAGTCATACTCCAGGGTCAGAGTCACACAGAGTCATACAGAGTCATACAGAGTCACACAGAGTCATACAGAGTCACACAGAGTCATACAGAGTCATACAGAGTCACACAGAGTCACACAGAGTCACACAGAGTCACACAGTCATACAGAGTCACACAGAGTCATACTCCAGGGTCAGAGTCATACTCCAGGGTCAGAGTCACACAGAGTCATACAGAGTCACACAGAGTCACACAGAGTCATACAGAGTCACACAGAGTCATACAGAGTCATACTCCAGGGTCAGAGTCATACTCCAGGGTCAGAGTCACACAGAGTCACACAGAGTCACACTCCAGGGTCAGAGTCACACAGAGTCACACAGAGTCATACAGAGTCACACAGAGTCATACTCCAGGGACAGAGTCATACTCCAGGGTCAGAGTCACACAGAGTCACACAGAGTCACACAGAGTCACACTCCAGGGTCAGAGTCACACAGAGTCATACAGAGTCACACAGAGTCATACAGAGTCACACAGAGTCACACAGAGTCATACAGAGTCACACAGAGTCATACAGAGTCACACAGAGTCATACAGAGTCACACAGAGTCACACAGAGTCATACAGAGTCACACAGAGTCACACAGAGTCATACTCCAGGGTCAGAGTCATACAGAGTCATACTCCAGGGTCAGAGTCACACAGAGTCACACAGTCACACAGAGTCACACAGAGTCACACAGAGTCATACAGAGTCACACAGAGTCATACAGAGTCATACAGAGTCACACAGAGTCATACAGAGTCACACAGAGTCACACAGAGTCACACAGTCACACAGAGTCACACAGAGTCACACAGAGTCATACAGAGTCACACAGAGTCATACAGAGTCACACAGAGTCACACAGAGTCACACAGAGTCATACTCCAGGGTCAGAGTCACACAGAGTCATACAGAGTCATACTCCAGGGTCAGAGTCATATGAGTCTAGGGTCAGAAGCCAAGTTTAAGTGCCCAGTAACAACCAAATCCAGCACACCCAGTGGAAACCCCTTGCTAACCCCTGCTCTGGGGTCTTGGGGCTGAATATGCTCAGGGCCATATTTTGGTTTGGTTCCTTTGAACAAGGCCCTTAACCCCACATTGGTCCAGGAGAACTGAAAAATGTATGCATATACTGTATCAGTTTGGATAAAAACATTGGCTAAGGAACAGGATTTAATGGTACATGACCCAAAGAAGGGACTGTCACAGTGACGACAGCAGAGGGCAGCAGAGGGCAGCAGACAACACATTCAACAGCCCCTTTCTGTGCAACGTTCTCAGTGAATCCATGGATACTGTGTCTATGACATCAGTGCAATATCTGGGAGTTGAACTGGCAGTCTGCCACAACTGCAAGGCCATTTTGGGACGTTATAAGGCGTTTCATTAGAAATGGACCATGGCATGTTATATGAGGGGTTGCTAGGCAACGCATGCATTTGGGGGGCATTGGTGATGAGAGGCCTGCTCTGGCTGGAGGACTCCCTGTGACAGGGGCGTCATCATCCATCGCATGTGAACCTGTGACAGGGGCGTCCATCGCATGTGAACCTGTGACAGGGGCGTCATCATCCATCGCATGTGAACCTGTGACAGGGGCGTCCATCGCATGTGAACCTGTGACAGGGGCGTCATCATCCATCGCATGTGAACCTGTGACAGGGGCGTCATCATCCATCGCATGTGAACCTGTGACAGGGGCGTCATCATCCATCGCATGTGAACCTGTGACAGGGGCGTCATCATCCATCGCATGTGAACCTGTGACAGGGGCGTCATCATCCATCGCATGTGAACCTGTGACAGGGGCGTCATCATCCATCGCATGTGAACCTGTGACAGGGGCGTCATCATCCATCGCATGTGAACCTGTGACAGGGGCGTCATCATCCATCGTATGTGAACCTGTGACAGGGGCGTCCATCGTATGTGAACCTGTGACAGGGGCGTCATCATCCATCGCATGTGAACCTGTGACAGGGGCGTCCATCGTATGTGAACCTGTGACAGGGGCGTCATCATCCATCGCATGTGAACCTGTGACAGGGGCGTCATCATCCATCGCATGTGAACCTGTGACAGGGGCGTCATCATCCATCGCATGTGAACCTGTGACAGGGGCGTCATCATCCATCGCATGTGAACCTGTGACAGGGGTGTCCATCGCATGTGAACCTGTGACAGGGGCGTCATCATCCATCGCATGTGAACCTGTGACAGGGGCGTCATCATCCATCGCATGTGAACCTGTGACAGGGGTGTCCATCGCATGTGAACCTGTGACAGGGGCGTCATCATCCATCGCATGTGAACCTGTGACAGGGGCGTCATCATCCATCGCATGTGAACCTGTGACAGGGGTGTCCATCGCATGTGAACCTGTGACAGGGGCGTCATCATCCATCGCATGTGAACCTGTGACAGGGGCGTCCATCGTATGTGAAACAGGTCAGTGTGGATACAGGCAGATAAAGATAAATCAGGAGTTAGGGTACTAACTCCCACACCGGCCCTTTCTGGTTAAGATTGGCCCTGCATTAACATGAGCCTGTTTCCCACACATTCCCTGCAGTTTATTACCACAGTAAAACACCATGGAGCTCCAATCACACAACACAACAGCAGCTTACTGCAATACTGCCAGAAACATCCCTTCAATCTGAACACAAAAACTGGAAATGGGCGTGAAAATTTTATTCCGTGGTAATAAACTGGCCAAATACCAGAAAGCTGGGACTGGTATTGGTGTGAGCTGTAGATTCTATGGTCAGTGTGAGCCTGAGATTCTATGGTCAGTGTGAGCCTGAGATTCTATGGTCAGTGTGGGCTAGAGATTCTATGGTCAGTGTGAGCTGTAGATTCTATGGTCAGTGTAAGTGATTGATTATACAAGCAGCGTAACTGTCGATTCTTGTCAGTATAAGTAGTAGATTCTATGGTTAGTGTGAGCTGTAGATTCTATGGTTAGTGTGAGCTGTAGATTCTATGGTTAGTGTGAGCTGTAGATTCTATGGTTAGTGTAAGCTGTAGATTCTATGGTTAGTGTGAGCTGGTATAAGCTGGAGATTCTATGGTTAGTGTGAGCGATTGATTGTGAGCTCTATCTGCACATTGAACATCTTTAATCTGGGCTGCATAATTATAAGATCAAAACCAAGCCAACTTTCCCTTCTAAGCATTTAATAATGCAGTATTTTTCTGCATTGTCTCTGGAGTCTGGAGTCCAGGTTTGTGCCACTCAAGGCCGCATCTCTGTACCCCTCTTTCTCAAAAGCACCCCCCTTTTTCCCCCCAATGCTGCTGCACCTAATCATGCTCTGACTGCATTGCTCATCACAGCCTCTGCTTTAACAGACAAAATCATTTAATGTGCAACAAAACAGACTGGTCAACTAGTGGGGGTCACTGCAATTGGACCGTACCCTACCCTACCCTACCCTACCATGCCCTGCCCTGCCCTACCCTACCCGCCCAGCTGAGGGAAACCCACCCACACCAGTCAACTGGGACACAGTCACAAGAGTCTCCTGGACCAGTCTGGTTCCAAAACCACCAGGACTCCAAATCCACACATTACCATCCCAAGAGGACAGGGGCGCTAAGATATTAGCATCCAGAGAGGGCAAGTCCACTAGTACATTAGCATCCGGAGAGGAGAGGCATGCTAACATGTTAGCAACAGGACAGGAATGGTGGTGTTCTTCTCAGTGCTACTGGCAGTAGACCTCTGGAGATGGCACTTCAGTCACGAGCCGAGCAGCAAAGTATCGCTGCAGTGAATCGAGATCAATGTCAGCCCTTCCCATCATGCTCTACGGTACAGAGGCAGAGTCACACGCAGCGCTGTGTTAAAACTTTAAGCAGAAACAGACGTATTAGAGCTTCCATTGCCTGTGACGACCGTAAGAGGAAGTGCTTTCAACCATAAAGGAAGGGGTGAGTGAGGGGGGTTGGGGGTGAGGGGGGGTGAGTGAGGGGGGTTGGGGGTGAGTGAGGGGGGGTTGGGGGGGGGTGAGGGGGGGTGAGTGAGGGGGGTTGGGGGTGAGTGAGGGGGGGTTGGGGGGGGTGAGGGGGGGTGAGTGAGGGGGGTTGGGGGTGAGTGAGGGGGGGTTGGGGGGGGGTGAGGGGGGGTGAGTGAGGGGGGTTGGGGGTGAGTGAGGGGGGGTTGGGGGGGTGAGTGAGGGGGGGTTGGGGGGGGTGAGGGGGGGTTGGGGGGGGTGAGTGAGGGGGGGTTGGGGGGGGGTGAGGGGGGGTGAGTGAGGGGGGTTGGGGGTGAGTGAGGGGGGGTTGGGGGGGGTGAGGGGGGGTGAGTGAGGGGGGTTGGGGGTGAGTGAGGGGGGGTTGGGGGGGTGAGTGAGGGGGGTTGGGGGTGAGTGAGGGGGGGTTGGGGGGGGGTGAGGGGGGGTTGGGGGGGGGTTGGGGGGGGTGAGTGAGGGGGGGTTGGGGGGGGGTGAGGGGGGGGCATGTGCAGGCGCTCCCAGGCCCACGCACACTGAATCTAATATTCGTAATATAATATTAGGAGTGTGATGACACATCGATCCAAATACCCCACGGGCAAGAAGCCCGTGGCTCACACCCCTGTACTCTGATCACTATCAACATAACTGGATCACTCCAATCGGCGCCCTGGACCCCGCTCTAATGTCATGGACCGCAGCTGCCCTGCTCCTCCTCCCTGGTCCTGCCTGCTCCTCCTCCCTGATCCAGCCTGCTGCTCCCTGATCCAAAGCTGCTCCTCCTCCCTGGTCCTGCCCTGCTCCTCCCTGATCCAAACCTGCTCCTCCTCCCTGGTCCTGCCTGCTGCTCTCTGGTCCTGCCCTGCTCCTCCCTGATCCAAACCTGCTCCTCCTCCCTGATCCAGCCCTGCTCCTCCCTGATCCAAACCTGCTCCTCCTCCCTGATCCAGCCCTGCTCCTCCTCCCTGGTCCAGCCCTGCTCCTCCCTGATCCAGTCCTGCTCCTCCTCCCTGATCCAGCCCTGCTCCTCCTCCCTGGTCCAGCCCTGCTCCTCCCTGATCCAGTCCTGCTCCTCCTCCCTGATCCAGTCCTGCTCCTCCCTGGTCCAGCCCTGCTCCTCCCTGCTCCAGCCCTGCTCCTCCCTGCTCCAGCCCTGCTGCTCCCTGCTCCAGCCCTGCTGCTCCCTGGTCCTGCCTGCTGCTCCCTGGTCCAGCCCTGCTGCTCCCTGCTCCAGCCCTGCTGCTCCCTGGTCCTGCCTGCTGCTCCCTGGTCCAGTCCTGCTCCTCCTCCCTGATCCAGTCCTGCTCCTCCCTGGTCCAGCCCTGCTCCTCCCTGCTCCAGCCCTGCTCCTCCCTGCTCCAGCCCTGCTGCTCCCTGCTCCAGCCCTGCTGCTCCCTGGTCCTGCCTGCTCCTCCCTGGTCCAGCCCTGCTCCTCCCTGCTCCAGCCCTGCTCCTCCCTGCTCCAGCCCTGCTGCTCCCTGGTCCTGCCTGCTGCTCCCTGGTCCAGCCCTGCTGCTCCCTGCTCCAGCCCTGCTGCTCCCTGGTCCTGCCTGCTGCTCCCTGGTCCCGCCCTGCTCCTCCCTGCTCCAGCCCTGCTGGTCCCCTCTGACTCCAGACTCTACATCCCTCCATATGGACTGTCTAGTGTGCTACTAGTTTCTGCATTAGACACATAAGCCCATGGAGAATGGGCATGCCCCTATAGGCGGGTTCCTCCAGAGATTGCCCAGAAGTGCTCACCTTTTCCCACCACTAGTGTACCTTTGCCTAAAGATAAATAGTATAAAGGATTGTTTCAAGCCTGGTCTTGAAAGCCCCCAGTGCTTCTGCCTCCACAACACATCCTGCCAAACTATTCCACACGTGACCACTAGTATGTGCATTAGTAGGTGGTAGTAGTATGCTACTACATTTATTTCTAATGTTGCTACTAATAATAACTAAAATAGCGCCAGGCCAGATTACTGTACCGACACACCCTGTACCAACACACACCCCTGTACTGAAACACACCCCCTGTACCGAAACACACCCCCTGTACCGACACACACACCCCTGTACCGACACACACACACACACCTGTAACAACAAACACACACCTGTAACGACAAACACACACCTGTACCGACACACACACACACCTGTACCAACACACACACACCCTATACCGACACACACACCCCCCTGTACCGACACACACATCCTGTACCAACAAACACACCTGTGCTGACACACAGACCCTGTACCAACACACACACCCCTGTACTGACACACACACACCCTGTACCGACAAACACACCCCTGTACCGACACACACACCCTATACCGACACACACACACCCCCCTGTACCGACACACACACCTGTACCGACAAACACACCTGTGCTGACACACAGATCCCTGTACCGACACACACCCCTGTACCAACACACACACACACACCCTGTACCAATACACACACACACTGTACCGACACACACACACCCTGTACCCACACACACACACACCTGTGCTGACACACACATCCCTGTACCGACACACACACACCCCTGTACCGACACACACACACACACACACACCCTGTACCAATACACACACACCCTGTACCGACACACACACACCCTGTACCGACACACACACACCCTGTACCGACACACACACACCCTGTACCGACACACACACACACACCCTGTACCGACACACACACACACCTGTGCTGACACACACATCCCTGTACCGACACACACACCCCTGTACCGACACACACACACACACCCTGTACCAATACACACACACCCTGTACCGACACACACACACACACACCCAGTACCGACACACACACACACACCCTGTACCGACACACACACACCCTGTACTGACACACACACACACCCTGTACCGACACACACACACACACACCCCTGTACCGACACATACCCTGTACCGACACACACACACCCTGTACTGACACACACACACACCTGTGCCGACACACACACACACACCCTGTACCAACACACACACCCCTGTACCCACACACACACACCTGTGCTGACACACACACACACCCTGTACCGACACACACACACACACACACACCCTGTACCGACACACACACCCTGTACCGACACACACACCCCTGTACCAACACACACACCTGTACCGACACACACACACTCACACACACACACACCCTGTACCGACACACACACACACCCTGTACCGACACACACACCCCTGTACCGACACACACACCCCTGTACCGACACACACACACACACACACACACACACCCCTGTACCGACACATACCCTGTACCGACACACACACACCCTGTACTGACACACACACACACCCTGTACCAACACACACACACACACACCCTGTACCGACACACACATCCCTGTACCGACACATACACCCCTGTACCGACACATACACCCCTGTACCGACACATACACCCCTGTACCGACACACACACATCCTGTACCGACACACACACCCCTGTACCAACACACACACATCCTGTACCGACACACACACCCCTGTACCAACACACACACATCCTGTACCGAAACACACACACTGTACCGACACATACACCCCTGTACCGACACACACACCCTGTACCGACACAAACACCCCTGTACAGACACACACACACCTGTACCGACACACACACCCCTGTACCGACACACACACACTGTACCGACACACACCTGTACCGACACACACACACCCTGCACCGACACACACACCGCTGTACAGACACACACAGACTCCTGTACTGACACACACACCCCTGAACTGACACACACACACCCTGTACCGACACACACACCCCTGTACCAACACACACACATCCTGTACCGACACACACACACACACACACACACCCCTGTACCGACACACACACACACACACTCACTCACTCACTCACTCACTCACTCACTCACTCACTCACTCACTCACTCACTCACTCACTCACTCACTCACTCACTCACTCACTCACTCACTCACTCACTCACACACTAAATGGGAGCCTTTAAGCAGCTAATTCTTTCAGAGATAAATTGCCATGTACAGTCTTGGGCTACAGTAAGTTTGAAATACAAATAATTTCATGTTTTTATGTTTGTACAAAACACCACTTCACAACCCTGCAAAAAAGCTCCATTGTATTCACCACGGCCATACTGCCCTCACCAGCCAGCTCATGGTCCAACAAAGCATCGGGTGTCATTTCTGTTTCGTTCATTTTTTCATTATGACATTGAAATGTGAATAACATGTCTGGCTAAAATTGTGTATAGGATGATAAATTTGCCTCTCACCAAATATGACGAATGTCAACATTAAAGGCTATCCGACCTGATTTAATGTTTTCTAACAATCAGCTGTTTAAATGCTACACTCGGCAATGAAGCTACGTGTCCTATATCTAGGCGATGCCATTCCTTTGAAGTACAACACAACAGAAGAGGCACAAAGGTGCACCCAGGCATTGTGAAAAAGCAGAGAGAGGGAAGGACGATACCCGCATATCACGCTTCATTCAATATCCCACTGACGCGACCGACTCACATTTAATGCTAAAATAGTCGACTGTAAGGCAGATAATTAGCAGTTGTTTACATACATATTTTAGTGGGAAAATATGGACACTTACGACAGATTCGATCAATAGACAGACTGTGGTGAACGTGGCAGACAAGGCCAGTTAATCAACAAAAAGCAGGCGTGTGACTGTATTTTATGACAGACTGTCTCCCTATAACGCGCTAATATAACGCATTGAACCCTTCCTCCATTCACCCTCTCTCCACCAGACCTCACAACACAGGCGAAATCAGAACGTATTCCCTCCAACGCCTGGAAAAACGAAGCTCGACAAGGTCAGCATCATAAACAGCATATCCACGTGTGACACATAAGATAAGGATTGATAAACACAATATATCTGGATTCATGATCCAACCCTACCGCTCAATCACAGAAATGTCTCCGCCGCGCTGCTGTGTTCTGCGCTGCGTCTGCGCCGCGGTCGGTCCTCTTTGTGCTGCTGATGCTGCAGGAGCCACGGGAGGATCCGCTCCGGAGAAACGCGAACAGGGAGGATCCGCTCCGGAGAAACGCGAACAGGGAGGACCCGCTCCGGAGAAACGCGAACAGGGAGGACCCGCTCCGGAGAAACGCGAACAGGGAGGATCCGCTCCGGAGAAACGCGAACAGGGAGGATCCGCTCCGGAGAAACGCGAAAAGGGAGGGTGTGGCTGACCGAACCTTCTTCACTACCACTTCACTTCACTGTGTTCAGTTTACTCTGTCACTTCTGTCCTCAACCCTTAGACAAAATAACTGCCGTTCAACTGAAATTCATATGATTGTAATTATTGCAGTATTTATAGTTTGGACACACTTGCTTGTTTTTATTACAGTACCACTGCAGTTATAATGCAGACTCGCTCATTACTGCGCAGGACTCATGAAGCAGAACTGCACTGTACTACAGTATGACTTTACAGTATTTAGGGTTGCTGGCATGTTTTGTAAGGGAAATGGTTGTATTCTGCTGTAGTCTGCTGTAGTATTCTGCTGCTAACCCTAACCCTAACCCCCACAACGGGCTATATTCCTATATCCTATTTTCGTTAATAAGACCTATATTTTTTTCCCCCATATAAATGAAGGCGGGTTATGTAGAATGCCAATGCACAATTTCACATGTGTATAGCTATCAATCCGAAATATAGGCTAAGCTCGACAAAACAGCGGCACGTGAATGGCAGGCTACTGTTCCGGAAATGTGGCGGAGCAGGGGACGGGCTCGCGCGGGGGTCTTCACAGAAAAATAATTTATTCATGAAACAGTCCCTCGCGCGTGGGATCCCGTAAGGCTCGGCACTGCTCTGTGCAGCGGCTCATACCGCTTCTGAAATATCTGCTCCACTAAAGTCTTGAAGATGAATGGGGTCCCCTAAACTTGTCGGCTACAAAGAAAGTGAATCTGTCTAGCCTACATATGTTAAAAATGGAAAGTACAATTTAAACGAAACAATGCTGAATATATTTGCTATCAACACCGCTCGTAGGCAATTGCCAGTCGATACTTGTCCTTGCAGGCTTGTGCGTGGGAACGTGTGGTGACGCCACCCCCTAAAAAGATACTTCATGACTACAAGTCCCAGAATTCTGCACTGTAAATAGACCAAGTTTACGCTACTCTTCTGCAGAAACTGATCAGACGGGTCTTGGATTGACAGAAGTTATGGGTACGTGGTAGTCCCCCCTCCTCATAAATCCATCTACTCTGTGAACACATAAAGAACAGATTATGGCTCCAAGTAAACAGGAATTTTCGCTGAAAAGATCCAGCGGAACCAGGAGTGGCTCAGTTCTTGGTTTGAGACCGCCGGTGAACTCTCTTCCTTTGCGCCGGAGCTCAGCGGTCTTGCCATCGGTGCTGACGTTTGCAGTGATCGTGGCATCCGGCGGCCTGTTGCTCATGATAGAGAAAGGGCTCCTGAATAGCGTGGACACCCCTCCGCCGAGAGGAAACGGCAAGAAATTTGACTACCTCAGTCAATCCAGGCATGAAAGTTCAGACGCGGACGCCGAATCTCAGGTAGGCAAATGACTGCTGTTTATGATTAGCCTGGCTACTCAAGCGCCGCGATAACGGTACGCAGCTGTAACTGCTCATCAGTTTACAATCCATAACTAGCCTATGTCACTAACTAGCCGCGTTGAGTGTTGACTATTGAGGCATCTGGAATGCGGCGTGTGCTCCAGGCGAGATGTTTAAACTTGCAGGTCCGTGAAATTTAAATAATTGGCAGAAGTGGGCTGCATTCTCGACCCAAATTATAAATCAAAGCATAAACGGCGTTTATCCGAGCTGGAATGCAATATGCAATGTGTCTTCGGCTCGTGATATATTAGCGGTTATAGAAAAACATCTGAGGCACATCTGAGATTGCAGAGAACGTGGATTTGATTTCCTGTGTCATTGGCTTGTGGCGAAATGCGTTTCAGCGCAAATAACCCCTTCTGTAACGCCTGCTTTTTAAAACTAGCCTGAAAATACGTACCCAAAATAAAATGATTACTATTTTGAAACCCTTTTGAGTGCAGGAATAATCCTGGTCTCATATGAAAGAGTTTCAAAGAGTCCGTATTGCTCTAAATATTAACGAAAGGTCACAGAAGCTGAAACACAGTGGCCTTTTTTTTTTTCTGACCTAAAAGTTTTTGTTAGCGGATACAGATGTCAGTGTCCCTGAGCAAGACACCAAGTCCCCAACTGCTCTTGAGAAGCTGGTTGGTGCCTTGCATGGCAGCCAATCACTGTTGGTGTGTGTGAATGGGTGAATGAGGAGAATTAATTGTACAGCGCTTTGGATTGAAAACACTGTACGTTCGATTGCTGCGCTTCAGTGTGCAGATGTGAAGCCCTGTATCCCAGCTCCTCACGGCCCAATGCAGTGTCCCCGTGTATCTTTCACAGGATTTGAATCCTTCGTTTTGTCCAATTTTACCGCCTGGTAATGGTGGATGTAAACTAAACGGTGGTGGATGTACAGTTGTTAAAAAGAAAAGCAGTACAACATCAGTAACCTGATAAACCACTGTTATTAGTAGTAGTGATATTTCTGCATGGCAAATAATTTACTTGTAGATGTAGAAGTGTAATAGAAAAACAACAGACCCAACTGTCATGACATGCACATTCCTTGTTCTGAGTAATTGACTCATTCATTGAAAGGGGCGTGTTCAAAATAATAGCAGTGTGGAGTTTAATTAGATAATTAATTCTGTGAAAAAACAGGTGTCATTAATTGTCCTTTATTAAGGAAGAAGGGAAGCAAATGTTTCACACATTATCAAATATTTACTTCTGAATTGCCAAGTAAAATGGGCCGTTCCAAACATTGTTTGGAGGAACAATGTAATTTGATTAAAAAGTTGATTGGAGAGGGGAAAACGTATAAGGAAGTGCAGCAAATTATAGGATGCTCTGCTAAAATGATCTCAAATACTTTAAAATGGCAACAAAAACCCAAAACACACGGAAGAAAAGGAGCAACTACTGTTCGATCGAAGTATAGTCAGAATGGCAAGGATTCAGTCATTCATTAGCTCCAGAAAGATCAAAGACAATCTACAATTACCTGTAAGTGCTAATACAGTCAGAATACATTAGATTGAAGCTAAGCTATCAGCAAGAAGCCCCTGTAAAGCCGCCGTGAAGCACCAGTGTTGAAAAAAGGGCATGTGCAGAGTCGGTTACAATGTGCCACGGAACACATCGATCGGCCCAAAGAGAAATGGTGCAACATTCTGTGGATTGATGAGAGTAAAATTGTTCTTTTCGGGTCTAGTGGTCGTCGACAGTACGTCAGACGACCCCCGGGTACTGAATTCAAGCCACAGTACACTGTGAAGACTGTGAAGCATAGTGGCGCAAAAATCATGGTATGGGGATGTTTTTCATACTACGGGGTTCGTATACCAGCGATTTTGGATCAGTTTGAATACATCAAAATACTTGAAGAGATTATGTTGCCGTATGCCGAAGAGGAAATGCCCCTGAAATGGGTGTTTCAACAAGACAACGACCCCAAACACACAAGTAAGCGAGCAACATCTTGGTTACAGACAAAAACTCCCCAATCCCCCGACCCATTGAAAACTTGTGGGGTGACATTAAAATGCAGTTTCTGAAGCAAAACCCAAAAATTCACAGGAACTGTGGAATGTAGTTCATTCATCCAGGGCTGAAATACCTGTTTCTAGGTACTTGATGTTGGTCGACTTGATGCAACGCAGATGCGCAGCAGTTATAAAAAAAAAAAAAAAGGTTATGCAACTAAATATTAGTTTCGCCCAATGTATGCTGGGATGGGCTCCAGCCCCCCTGCGACCCTGTTCAGGATAAGCGGGTTCAGATAATGGATGGATAGATGAAAATGACATGCATGATTTACTTGTATTGAGGCAGTCATCTCCTTCAGGTGCAAGTTTCCCTTTTGATAACATACTGACCAGAACAGGCTGTTTGGCCCAGCAGTGCTCACCTCTCCTGCCCTGCAGTGACGCGTGTGTGTGTGTGTGTGTGTGTGTGTGTGTGTGTGCAGTGATGTGTGTGTGTGTGTGTGTATGTGTGTGTGTGTGCAGTGGTGTGTGTGTGTGTGTGTGTAGTGACGTGTGTGTGTGTGTGTGTGCAGTGACGCGTGTATGTGTGTGTGTGTGAGTGTGTGTGCACAGTGAGGTGTGTGTGTGTGCACAGTGAGGTGTGTGTGTGTGTGCAGTGACGTGTGTGTGTGCACAGTGAGGTGTGTGTGTGTGTGTGTGTGTGTGTGTGAGTGTGTGTGCACAGTGAGGTGTGTGTGTGTGTGTGTGAGTGTGTGTGCACAGTGAGGTGTGTGTGTGTGTGTGTGTGTGTGTGTGAGTGTGTGTGCACAGTGAGGTGTGTGTGTGCACAGTGAGGTGTGTGTGTGTGCACAGTGAGGTGTGTGTGTGCACAGTGACGTGTGTGTGTGTGTGCAGTGACGTGTGTGTGTGCAGTGACGCGTGTGTGTGTGTGTGAGTGTGTGTGCAGTGACGTGTGTGTGTGCAGTGACGTGTGTGTGTGTGCACAGTGAGGTGTGTGTGTGTGTGCAGTGACGTGTGTGTGTGCAGTGACGTGTGTGTGTGTGTGTGCAGTGACGTGTGTGTGTGCACAGTGAGGTGTGTGTGTGCACAGTGAGGTGTGTGTGTGCAGTGACGTGTGTGTGTGTGTTGCAGATTGTGCAGGACATCCGTAACCGCACCATCGGCGCAGTGTGCGGGCAGAAGCACATGCCGCACAGCGTGTGGGCGCTGAGTCCCCTGCAGAGGAAGACCCTGCTGCAGCACGTGCTGGTGAGTGAGGAGCACCGCTTCCTGTTCTGCTACGTGCCCAAGGTGGCCTGCTCCAACTGGAAGCGCATCCTGAAGGTGCTGAGTGGTGCGCTGCAGAGCGTCAGCGAGCCGCTGAAGATGGACCACAAGAGCGACCTGCTGTTCCTGAGCGACCTGCAGCCGGAGCAGATCCGCTACCGGCTGCAGCACTACTTCAAGTTCCTGTTCGTGCGCCACCCGATGGAGCGTCTGCTCTCCGCCTACCGCAACAAGTTTGGCGAGATCGCGGCGTACCAGCGCAAGTAC